>NC_133576.1:20917775-21217775 GCF_964106895.1 Numenius arquata | reverse complement strand
GGGTGGAACTAGAGCTTTCTGGAAATCCTGGTAGCATCACATTAGAGTTTTCCTTATTTATTTTTTAAAATTCTGCTTGACTCCTTTATCTGCAGGTATACAAAATAAGTTGAGTGCAGGTTGCTGTAGCCAAATGGCTGGCATATGCTGGGTGCTTCTGCTCAGACTGTCCCCTGTACTACCTGAAATGAAACTTCATGTGTTATGGTAACTTACTTTATGCTTGAAGTAATGTTACTGATTCTCGCTGTGCACAATGTAGGTGGATGAGGTGGACAATTGAGTCTTATCTCAGGAATAATGAGAGTATGTAAAGAAACATTAGTCAAATATGACAATAAAACACTAGAGCTGCCCATGTATCTATGCCCCCATTTGTAAATAGCAGTGGGTTTTATAATCAAGTGTTAGAGCAGGTGGCATCTCATTTGTTAGGACATAGGCTAGTGAGATATTAGAGAAATAGGGAGGTGCCTGGTGTTAACATGCAGCATGTTACGACTACTAAAGTCTGAATCAAAAGCTTTTCCTTTCTGTGGTTTCATACATTTTATCTTCTGCTTGACTAGGTCTTTTCTCAGGATAACAGAGGAAAAAAAAGTGGAAAGCCTCTAACTCTGAAAACACAGAGAGAAGAAAGGATCTTTTAAGGCAAGAAGATGCACTGGGAATATTTATTGGAGTGGTATTTAATTAGAGTTACTATAGTGTCTCTTGGAATTAACTGTTGCCTCAGAAAGGAGGTAAAGGAAGTGACTTCTTGCTAGTCATCGTCTCCTCAAACAACGGAGATAAGAAGTGAGCAAAAAAAGAGTTTTGGGATTCATTCTGGTTGTGGCTTAAAAAGATGCAACTGCATTTAAAAAATTATCCATAGTTTTGAAAAATTTATTTTTATTTTAACTGCTCTAATAAAAATGGTTTAGCAAAATCAAGTATCACTTAAAACGTATCTGATCATTACAGGTGGAAATGCTTGGAAAAAAAAATTTTGTCATTATTTTTTGGATCTTGATTCTTGTGTTTATTCTAAACTCCTATCCCTGTGATTTTAGTTAGGTTCTGCTTGCAAGCTAGGCACCTTTCTGACTTTTGTGTTTTGTGTGACTTTGTGATTGACGTCATGAGGCTGTTTTAAACTGTGATTTTAGCTTAGAGCTCCAGGGTATGCTTGAGCCTCAACCCTCTGATCGCTCATGCAGCAGAATGCATTATGTTTCTCCAGTCTGAAGTTATCCAACTGTCTCCTCTTGTCCTATAAAAACTGAGAACTTTTAACTTTTATAGTTGCCTTCAGCACAAGCATCTGGGACCTCTCTACAGAGGCTTTGCAATGTACTTGTACAGTTAGTGCAAAAACATATGAAGGGAAACTAGAATTAAGACAATTACTCAGGTTTTTGCTACTAGAAAATGGACAAACTGCAGAGTGGCTTGGCACTTTCCTGACTCCATCCAGCCTTATCCAACACTTAAAAATCTGTTATGTTATACCTACATTGTTCTTCAAGTGCTGTTTTAAGAAGCTACCCCCAAACTGGTAGGGAGTGGGGTGAGGGGAGTCACTGGATATGATTAGCACTGCAGGCCATGTAAAAGTATTTTCTAAATAGTATGGTGATCTACATTTTATCCATCCAATATGCTAGTTATTTATAAACAATCTGTATTCTTGCTAACAGAACATGAAGAACAATTGAGATGATTTCATGCATCAGAGTATCCATGCACACAATAAATTCCCAGGAGAGGGAACAATTTTGGGGAGTATGGGAAGTCTGGAGCAGAGTCTGGTGTGTAACTAATGGCTACTTTATGGAAAAAACAAAAACAAAAACAAAAACCCAAGCAAATAACAAATATCTGAAGACTAAAGAGTGAAATATCACTTTGGTTGTACAGAGGGAGGGAATTGTGTTCCTCCTTTTCACTGAGCCTGGCTGCTTGCTGACCTGGCCAAATATATGTAGAACATAATTCTTAAAATTATTACAAGTAATGTGTTTTATTTTTTCATGTATTTTTTTTTTTATACCTGGATGTCATTTTGCCTCCTTCTTAGCTGGTCTAAAAGGGAGGGTATGATAATTACTTGACAGATTGAGCAACGGGTGTTCTATTTCTTAGTCTCTCTAATTTCATTATTGCATAACTTTCTCTTATAATACAATGAACAATGCCTTTCATTGATTTCTATTAGAAATGTAGAAAAAAAAAAAAAGCCTGAAGAATGCAGAAAAGCCCCAGTTTTATGCCTTTGGGTGTCCTGGATGTTGATATTGATGTTTTTCAAGGGCTTTCTGAGGAGGCTTCTTTTCAGTTTGTTAATTTGAAAAGTTTTTCCTGAATATATCTCTGTGTCATATAGATCTTCCCTGACTGGGTCCATTCTGACATTTTCTATTTAGTGCTCCTGTAAAGAAAAGCACCAGGTATATGGTGATAAGGGATGGACCATATGTCCACCCCACCTGGAAGTGACATGCCAGATTGTTTTAGAATTTTTTGTGAACTCATCATATTTTAAACTTTTTTGTGAGCTTCCCATGAATTTGCTTAGAATAATGGTTGTATATAATTAAGCAAGCTCTTGTTTTGTTGACCCTAACACCAGCACGTTGCATGTTTCATTATAAAAAGCAACAAAGAGAACGGAAGACCCAGTATTTCCTAAATTTCTAGTTCTAGCTGAAAATTTTTAACCTCATACTAATAGTTCTTATCACCAATCAGCAATTGTTCTTTCTCAAATCAGCAAAAACTATAAAACTAACACTTTGGAGGTGTTGGTCGACTGTCAGCTGAACATGAGCCAGCAGTGTGCCCAGGTGGCCAAGAAGGCCAACAACATCCTGGCCTGTATCAGGAACAGCGTGGTGAGCAGGACTCAGGAGGTGATCGTCCCCCTGTGCTCGGCACTGGTGAGGCCCCACCTTGAGTACTGTGTCCAATTTTGGGCCCCTTACCACAAAACAGACATTGAGGTGCTGGAGCGGGTCCAGAGAAGGGCAACAAAGCTGGTGAGGGGTCTGGACAATAAGTCTTATGAGGAGTGGCTGAGGGAGCTGGGGTTGTTCAGCCTGGAGAAGAGGAGGCTGAGGGGAGACCTTATCACTGTCTGCAATTACCTGAAAGGAGGTTGTAGAGAAGCAGGGTTCGGTCTCTTCTCCCAAGTCACAGGCAATAGGACAAGAGGAAATGGCCTCAAGTTGTGCCAGGGGAGGTTCAGACTGGATATTAGGAAATATTTTTTCACTGAAAAGGTTATTAAGCATTGGAATGGACTGCCTAGGGAAGTTGTTGAGGCACCATCCCTGGAGGTATTCAAAAGACAGGTTGACATAGTACTTAGGAACATGGTTTGGTGATGTTTTTGGGTTTTTTTGTCAGAGTTAGGTTGATGGTTGGACTAGATGATCTTAAAGGTCCCTTCCAACCTAGACAATTCTATGATTCTATGATTCTATAATGCATTCACAGGACTACTCTGCATGCTACTAGTTATGGAGGTTCAACAGAGACTCCTTGGACACAGAAATTTCTGAAGCGTTGTGACTCCACCTTGTGAATTAATAGCTTTAATGTATCATACCTGTCTTTCCCAGTCATCAGTTGCTTTGTAAATCATGACAGTTGATAACATCTAGGGTTCCCGGAAGAGAGTTAGACAAGCCTTTCTTTCTTTCCCCTCATCTCTCATTCCATCTGAACCTGTCTCTTTCTCATGTTAATTTTAATGTAAACCCTTTTTGTTTTTTTAAGGTTACGTAGTGTCTGCAGCTTAGTGCATTAGCGGTGCCCTGCAATCTGGGGCAGACAAGTTATATATCAGTAATTTAATAAGTCATACATAAAACAAAACAGCATAGATTTATTTTGTTTTAAAATTGAGTAGGGTCAGCTGTGTGAGCAATGTATCTGCCAACTATTGTCATTGTCCTGTCTGGGCAAGTCATTTATCTTGGTTAGTAAACAACTTTAAAGGCAAAGGAGGTGGATGGCTTAAGGGAGCGTTATTAGGACACAATCTCTGATGTCTTGCTTAAATCCAGGCCAAGTCACTTAGAATTCTGCCAACAGTAGGCAGTTAGGGGATGCAGCTAAATATATGACTGTTATTAGACAGGTGACAGTAGAACAGGCAGTTGTCACAGCTTGGAGGTCTGCACAGTTAAATCAATCAAATTCAAGATGTCTGCAGAGAAAACAATAAAGTTGCAAGCTTGTAAATTCTGATAATCACCAACATTTGAAGTGCATGCATTCAAAGGTAGAGTCTTAAAATTTAAGGGTCAGTGACTGGAAACCTTAGACATAACTAATGTTCTAAAACTTTTTTTTTCCCTCTAATCCCAATTCTTTAATATTTGGAATGCTTTGTATTCTCTTGTGTGAAACTATATGATTGCTTGATATGTGAAGAAGTTCAAATAAGTTACAAAAGTAAAAACTAGTGAACAGGTCGTTTGGTTTTCCAGTCACTTAATTTCTTGTGTCACCAGTTCCGCAGTCCTATAACAACAAATAGCACAGCAATTTGGAAATGAATTAGTTTAAGCATGGATACACAAAAATGCTGGATAGTGGGGAAGGGCCATCTCTGTTGAAAAACCCCAGTAAAACCAGTAAAAATTAAAAACATAAGCTGCCTGCATAAAAGCCAGCAGGAGTTTGCAAAGCATTTTTGGGACCATTAAAAATGACCATATTTCCCAGGAGAACTCATTATCCTAAGAGCACCCCTGTGGACTCCAAGAAGCCCAGTTACATTTGAGGAGTATCGCAAGGGTAGCTGCTTCCCCTCTGTCTGAAACAAGCATTGCTTTGCTCTTTTTGTGAAGGCAGCACATACTTAAAAGGTTGTGTTTAAAGAAGAAAACAGTATATCTATTTTATAGAATATACCACTTCATATGTCAACACCTGCAAAGCTACTTGTCATATCAGCTGTAGATCTTGGACAATTCTATTTTGAAGAAGCTTAAAACACTTGAATCATGGGAATTGATAATGGAAAACTCCTATTAGGGTCATGTGTACTACTCAGTATTCAGACTGCAATAAATCTCTCTAGTCCTACTGTCCCTTTTTCCATTCAGGTAGTATATTTCCAATGTAATTCTTGCTTCCTCCAGAAGACTGTTTCACAATGCACTATATTTTGCTATTAACCTAATTTCTGAAGTCTTAATTTTCTCGTATAAACAAGGACATACCCTAAGTTGTTTTGTTGTTGTTTTTCTTCTGAGAAATAGGTGATGAGGGTAATCTGTATTTCCTAGATGAAATTCAACACCTGAAAGGTGCTGAATCAGGCCTCAAGTCTGTTCTGTAGAAGTGTTCTTCAGCTTCCCATATAAAAAATACAGTGAGCTATAATGCTGCTTTCTTGCTATTCATCCTTCACAACATCAAACAAAATGTACAGGAAAAACTTCATGAAATAGAGGTCAGCAAAGAGGTCTAGCAAACCAGTTAGAAGTTTTCCTAGGAAGTTGTAAAAGCAAGGAGTACAAAGTGTAGTATGGGCAGATGATACCTGCTAGCTGTCTTACTAAAGCTGCAGATTTCTCACGAGCAGCAATTTTTTTCTGAGTGTGCAAGATGTCACAGCATGGTAGTCTTTGTTGGAAGGTAGTGGTATGGGCATGTGAAGGTATGAAGGCTACTGTTAGAAAACACTAGGAAACAGTTGGAGATGCACTAATCGGGTGTTTGGAAATGCAGAAGTACCTGAATAGCTGTTTTGATGCTGTGAAGTTGACAACAGTGTTGCTTAGACCTTTTCTTAAACTTCCAGAGATTCCCTTTCTTACACACTTTAGAAAAAGATAAGGAACAGCACTGATCCGAGGTTAGTTTGGTTGTTCAGTTCTCATTACTGCTGGGATCAATTTTTTTGAAAGATCGGTGTGGTGTACTTGACCATCTTAAGAAATGCCCTGTTCAAAACAGCAGAGCAATGCAACCAAGTCTCTGCATGAAGAGACTGGACACAAATGAACGTCAAAATGATTTGTGTGGTTTATATTACACAAGACTAAGATATTAGGTAAAAATATTTTGGCAAGTAACTTCCCCTATTAGAGAAAACAAAGACAAGCAGACTTTGTACAAACAGGAAAATCAAAAATACAGTTTGAAACTTGTTTCCCACGTGTCTCACGTTGTCTAACGTTACATTTTCCTTAGTTACTTAAGCAGATCATTTCTGTTGCAGCATTGAAAATGAAAGGCCAAAGATCAAGTCTGCTGTAAGAATTCTTTTAAACTCTTTTTTGTTTTTACAAGATAACAATGTTTACGAAAGCCTGAAATTACTCAGGGGTTATAAGAGTCACTTCGGTACAGCTTTGTGAGATTACTACCAGTAATAATTTCTGCTTTATTACTGTATGAGCATCTACATTATACATATCATCTGTTATTTTGAGGAAGAAATAGAGGCCTCAGTTCTTTTAATAATTGCTGCTTTTTCAGGATTTCCCATTTTAGTACCCTGAGTTCTTTGTACGAGAACTGAATACATGTGAAAGGGCTGAAACAACAAGGTATTTCTGTTTCAGTGGCTGATGGGAATCTGTTAGTAGTTACTGTATCAGTGATAATGCTGGAAATTTGTGAGAAGCACACTTCTAATAAACAACAGGAAGAGTAAAAAGTTTCCTAAGAAAGGATTTATCTGCCAAATTAAAAGGTAACTGTTGATGTTACCTTTCTGGCCGACACTCCAGAGGGCTGTGCTGCCATCCAGCATGACCTGGACAGGCTGGAGAGCTGGGCAGAGAAGAACCTAATAAGATTCAACAAGGGCAAGTGTCGGGTCCTGCACCCGGGGAGGAAGAACACCAGGCACCAATATAGGTTAGCGGTGGATCTACTGGAAAGCACTTCTGAGGAGAAGGATGTGGGGGTCCTGGTAGATAGTAAAATTATCCATGAGCCAGCAATGTGCCCTTGTCGCCAAGAGGGCCAATGGGATCCTGGGCTGCATAGGGAAGAGTGTGGCCAGTAGGTCGAGGGAGGTCATTCTCCCCTTCTACTCTGCACTGGTGAGGCCACAACTGGAATACTGTGTCCAGTTCTGGGCTCCCCAGTTCAAGAGAGACGGGGAACTACTGGAGAGAGTCCAGCGTAGGGCAACAAAGATGATTAAGGGATTAGAGCGCCTCCCTTATGAGGAAAGGCTGAGAGAGCTGGGACTCTTTAGCCTGGAGAAGAGAAGGCTGAGGGGAGACCTTATTAGTGCTTATAAGTATCTGAAAGGTGGGCTGAAGGAGGATGGAGCCAGACTCTTTTCAGTGGTTCCCAGTGACAGGATGAGGGGAAAGGGGCACAAGCTGGAACATAGGAAGTACCATTCAAATATGGGGAAACACTTCTTTATGGTGAGAGTGACAGAGCCCTGGAACAGGCTGCCAAGGGAGGTTGTGGAGTCCCCTTCTCTGGAGATCTTCAAGACCCGCCTGGATGCAGTCCTGAGTAATGTGCTTTAGGCAATCCTGCTTTAGCAGGGGAGTTGGACTGGGTGATCTCTAAAGGTCCCTTCCAACTCTGACAACTCTGTGATTCCATTATGTTACTGTAGAGTTAAAGTAAATGTATAAAAGTTTAAAGCCATTAGTTGATAAAGTAGGAAGCTGCATGAATGAAGGAAAAAAAAAATAAAGGTTTTTTTTGTTACCTGTTATCTCAAAACGAACTGTGAGTGCAGTCAAATTTATGAAGGTTTGAATAATATTGTCTCAATATTGTCCTTTTTTCTTTCATGATAAACAATCACTAAAGGAGATTAAGCCAAATGTACCCATATTTTGACCTTGTTTCGGGTTTGTAATATGTCAAAGGGTCAAAATTTACCCTTGACAAAGGGTCAAAATTTACTAGTTGTATCTTGTGTTTCTCTGGGTTTGTTTTTTTTTTTTTTTGTTTTTGTGGTGGTGGTTTTGTTCTATAATTGTGAAAAACAGCTGTTAGGAAGAGCTAGTCAGAGTTTATCAGTTGTCTGACTGCTGCAGTCTCAGAGTGAGAATTTAAACTGTTCACCGAAAGAAATGTGTCTTGGCATTTTATTTGTATAGTTCTTAATAAAATACTTAACAAAAAGAAAAAAAGCTAGTACTGCTATAGGTAATTTTCTTATCTGTTAGTACCTCACTGAAATGAGCACTGCAGTCAAAATTCGTTGGTCTTAATCTCAGTTTGAACAATGTAATTCTGTAATCCTCACACATTCATACAGAAACTAGCAAGGTACCATCCACTTTGAAACATTCTGCAGGCGGGACTAATAAGATGAGCTAGAGTTAATTAATATTTTAGTGCTAAAAACTGGATGATAACTTCAGAGCCAACTGTAAAGCTTACCTCTTCTAGTTCTCATGAGATGCTGTTTTCCAGCCCACCATAATCCTACTGTAAGACAGACCTAATAGAGGGCTCCTGATGAGCGGGAAATGGGCAATTTATTTACTAAGAAGGTTCAGATTTTTCAGGATTTCTACGCACAAAGTATGTTTTAATGAGAAGTGCTATGACAATAGTTATGGCTTTTTAAACTGGAAAACTTCCTTCTACTTTTGCCTTTTGAATTGGTGAACTTAAATACTTCAGCAAAGCAAATATGCTCCTGAATGACCCAGGAGAGCAGCTGGGTCTGGTCTGTTGGAAAAAAACCAAACAGTGCTGCCTTCTCACTAAAGGACATGCAGAGAGATCCAGCTGAAAAAAGGAGAGCAGCATGATGGAGGCAGAGAGGCTACCAGAAGACATGAGAGTCCTGAGGGATTTCTTTAACCACTCAGCAGACCCGAAGAAGCAAAAAGTTTGTTTCAAAGAAGGACTCCCAGTTTCTTTGCTTAATTACATGGGACTGTCTCTGTTCTCTTAGTGTACCTAAAATAAACCGGATGAGACAGCAGTTAACCGCAGCAATTGCAGTATGTGTTTGCCGGACATAGAAAAGAGGGAAACAACGAAACTCTTTTACTCCCATTCCTGACCGAAACAAAAATAACCACCCTTGCTCCCAAACCCAAAATGTAGAAGGTCTGATCGCCTTCAGATTAAAGAAGCATTACACCAAAAAAGTGGATGATTTTCTTGTAATGAGTTGTCGAACTACATTATACTTTTTCTTGAATATTTGTGGACATGTATGGCAGTGAAAGGCTTCGCAAGGGTATCCTGTGGGTGCCACTATGGGTTCAAGAAGGTCAGTCAAAGGCTGAAGTGGCTTTGAGGAGATCATGATCTTCCTGAGATAGTGAGCCCTGAATAGAAGGCAGATGTCAGTCTTCCTTCAGGTGTTGATCCGGAAGGGGAGAAAGGTACAACGGCCCCCCAACCTTGAATTCTCAGGCCTTGTGAGTTTTGTTTTTTCTGCCTTATTCCTTGGAAGGTGTCCAGATCTGCAGAGGTTTGTTAGCTCACTTATAGTTGAATTTCATTGTCACCGGTACAGGTGAGGTAGAAAATACTCTGCTGCAACTGACAGCTTTGTAAATAGATAGCATTTTGCAAACCATATATGTTCATATCTCTGAGTGTTCTTACTTTTTTATTCCCAGAAAAAGCAACTTTGGATACAGAAGTCAACTGTGGAGCAAGTCAGGATGGTCTTAAGAGGTGAAAAGATACTTCCCACACCATGTTTATGGGGAAGATTTCTGTAGAAGTGGTCTAAGGGTTGGTAATTGCTAGCTTTTCTCCCTCAGCTTCCACTCATTCAGTATTCATCTATCAGGAAAGCTAAAAAGTTTGAGATGTTCATGATTATTTCTTGGTTCTAGGAACTATATGACTCACTAAGGTATATAGTTTTGTTTCTCAGTGATTTTTATTATTTTTAATTACCAACTAACTTTGAGGAGGGGAATAAGAAGGAGGCTCAGTACTATTTTTGGTAATAATAAACCAAGTTCTGTTATGTAAGCATTAGCTGGAGTAAAACTAGTAGCTAAATATTTCCCTTTGTATGCAGGTATTAGAACCAGGCTCAACATTTTCTTTAAGAAGCTTGCACCACCATGGTTCTGTTTGTACAAAGCACTTAAATAAAATGAAGAGTAGAATACAAAAGAGACTTCTAAGACAGCTGTTGAAGATAGTAAGCTGATTTAATTTCTTAATTTAAATCATAGCTTCCTGATCCATTTGCTGCAGCCCTCAGCTCCCTGGGTCATTCCTGTGAAGGCATCTTCTGTTGTGCCAAGACAAAATCAGACATACACCATGTGGCGTATACAATTATCTGTTATTAAGGCACACAGTAATGAGCTGGGACTAACGCACTGTTGGGTAGAGAATTTATGTGCACGGTCACTGGTGTTTTCCCTCAGTCAGTCTGTGCTGGCCAAACAGCTTCCAGCCAGACATGTCTCCTGGGTTGAGAGACACAGGACTAACTTTTCTTATAATGCTGGGGAAAATTGCACTTTTAGAAGACTCTAGTGTCTGAATTTGTGAAAATATTTACTTTATAGCCAGCCAGGCTCTGTGGGATTCAAGGTTTTGGTGTTTTCGAGCTTTGCCAGGTGCAGGGACAAGGAGGAGCAAGGCCTGGGCATTTGACCCAGGCTGGCCAACAGGATTATTTCATACCATGAACGTCACATTCAATATAAATTAGAAAAGTTTGCTGCGTAGCAGGCTCTCTCCCTGATGGCGGTGGTCCAGACAACTCCTTGCCCCGGTGCCGGAGCCCTGAGGCCTTCCCTTCCTCCTGAAGCCATTGCGCTTGCAGCGTCCGACATTTGTTGTCCCCTGCTGGGAGTGCACAGCTTCCTGCTGATATAGTTGGCTGAGTATAATTCCTGTATATCTTATATCAGGATCGGGATTAATATTGGTTCTTTAGTATTATTGTTATTTAGTCTTAGTCTATTAAATCTATTTATATTTCAACCCTTGTGTTTCTTTGTGTTCCCCGATTCCCCTTTCCGGGTGGGGAGGGGTCATCGGGTGATAGAATAATTGTCTAACGACAATAGATTGTTATGGGTTCTCTCAAACCATAACAACATGGAAGAGTAAAACTCCATGGCATCTTGGGATAGAACGAGCCACAGTTTTGCTGAGTTGCCCTTTCCTCCTCACTGTTTTTTCTCTCAGGTTTTTTATTTTGTCTCACTGCTGCCTTTTTCTGAAGCTTCGATCTTGCTTCTTACTTGAAAAGTGTTACTAACCTTTCAGCTTGCCCTTTTCATTCCTGTGTTCTTCCTTTACTTACACATTCTTCTCTTCCATGTTTTGGTAGCCTATGATCTCTCTTGCCTTGAGACTAAGATGAGAGCATAGCTATGGTTTCATCATTACATTACTTCATTTAAACTGGTCCCAGTCACATAATTCCGCTGCCTTCCATTGCATATTTGAGAAAAAAAAAGCATTAGAATTATCACTTATGCTTATTATGGATATACAAGCAGTGCTTGAAATGAAACAAAACCTTCTGATTTCCTAAATTATGTTTAGCAGCTGTGATATCACTGGGCTTTTTGTTATAGTTTTTACATTGCGACTGAAAATTCAGTTAAAATTTAGCACTAATAGGCTGTGTAGAGCTAATAGATTGCTTTGTCTTTTTGCCATCAGAACGAATTCATTTCTTATTTTAAAGCTATTTGGGTTCAACAGCCTTGGCTGATTTTGCAAGTGCAGTTTGTCAGTGTTCTGTGTAAAAATGGTCATTTGACTCTCCAGATATGGTATTGCTAGGTCATGGAAGCATGTGCATGGTAGTTTTCAGTTGTGAAATGCATTGGTTCAATGTCTTTAAATTTTATCTCTCTTGGGTTTTGGTTTGTTAGGGGTTTTTGGGGGGTGGGTTTGTTTTGTTTTGTTTTGTTTTTGTTGTTGTAAAGTGTGGCAATACAATGCCTTGATCAAAAACATTTTTGAGAAGGCTTGCCAGGAAAAAGGAAAACACCTCCCCTCTTGATTAGTGCTGGTTTTGCCAAAGAATAATCCTTATAACTCAAGGGAAAAAGATCCTAAAACTTTTACTAATGTGACATCTTCATGTAAGATTTTTGATTGCCTGTATTTTAATATTAAAAAGCAAAAAGTTGTTACATGGATCCTAGAACCCAGAGCTCAATTTAAAGAAGAGATGGCTAATTTCAGTGCTGTCTTCTGAGGCCATAAATTTCACAGATTATGAGTGTGAATAGCTGGAAGCAATGTTCTCTTTCTTGGTTTTAAATTCCACTACTGTTCTTTTCATGGTGTCATTCTTGCGCTTCTGAAAGGAAAAAAAGGAAGACTGGCAATCACAGGAAAACTCTGTAATGGCTCACAAAAGAACCTACCTACTTCTCTCATTCTTATGATAAATAATTTGGGGGCTTTAAACTCATTTTTGGCATGCTGTTCTCTTCTATTTACACTTTTATGAGTACCTTTGTGACTGCCTTCCTTAAAATGTGATTTTTCTGATGATAGCATAAAAGCTTTTCAAAACACAGCACAATCCATGTGACTGCTGGTTATCTGTTTGCTGTCATTTAATGTTCACAGCATGAGAAATAGAACCCTGGTATGTACCACCTTGTTTAGTAGTGTGGTGGGAGGGAGTTTATTTTCCCTGAATACTGTGCACAAGGAAACAAAGGAAAATTTCTCTGTTAATTCTAGCAACTTTTTGAACTGTTTTGCTCTTCAGTCTTCACCTTCTCCTGAATGCCACTTAAAAGCATCCCAAAAAATCTCTAATCTTAAAAAAAAGGGATGTTTTTAACTTTGTCTATCATGCTCATATTCTTCCCCAGTCTGAAAGTCTCACAAATCTTAATGCTAAGGAGAGGAGCTTGGCAGCATGGTGGCGTTTTGCAGGATGTTCATGAACAGGGAGAGGTGCTTTTGTTTCTTATTAAACAAACAAACAAAAAAACAACAACAACAACAAAAATTTCCCAAATTGCTCTTTCGTTTGCTGGTCATCCATATACAAAATAGTTGGTACGAAGAGCTAAGCCTACGGGCGTACTGCTATTCACCTTTGTCAGCTCTGAGTTCTCTATTAACTTAAGGTTTCCCCCCAGCCCACTGTAATGTTTGTGTCATCTTAGTCTACAATATAATCTCCCACATGGAAATTTTTAAGTATCCAGTGTTGTTAAAACATGCTGATTTGACTTTCCATCAAGTCTGAACAAAAAAAACAACGATGTGACCAGATCAAATTCTGTTTCTTTTTGTGCTTTACCATAAAATGTCTATCAGTTTCTATGGTAAAGCTTTCATATTCTTACTAAATTAGTCTGGACTTCATGATGACGAATGGATGTTGTGTTGCAGGCTTTATATATTCAGAAATATCTGTGGTTTCGTGCTTTGTCTTCATTTGCTGTTTCATCCCTTTTTTCCTTCAGAGCAGACATATGAATAAATACTTTTCTAATCTAGCAGTTTACTATGCTTGAGTTTCTCAGCTTGTTTCTTATCTTCTGCCTGTAGAAAGATGAATCTTTGTGAACCCCTGGCTCCCTGCTAGGAGTTGTTTACAACTAATGTCTTCCCTAGTCGTCTTTTCCTTTTGATGTGTATTGGTAGGGGACTCTATTTTTATTTTTAAGACCACTTTCCTTTCCTCCACAGTTTCTCAGGGGATTATTTCTCTTTCTCTTTCACCCTCTCCTCAGCATGACTGTTTTAAATATTTCTTTCATGACAGTTCTTTACCCAAGCTTTTCTCAAAATATAAGGACATTATTTTTAAATACTCTCCAAATTGCTGTTCAAAACCTACAAAATGTAGTATGTCTCACTTTTTGTCATTTTCTGATTGTTTTTCCTCATTTTATTCTCTTCTGGGGAGAAGTTGTGTTAGTTGTTTAAGTTTAAAAGAATGTGTTTTCCTGACCAGCTGCCATTTTTGTTCTTAGACCTTGGGAAGACTCAGTTGCTGTCTGTGCAAATAAAGAAGCCCTAGTCTAGTTGAAGTCAGATCTCTGAGATCTGGCTTTTGAACCATTATGTGCTGGCTACCATCAGGTGCAGGCTTATGAAAGAAATCTATCAGGGATGTAGTTCGGGGTAAAGTTTGTATTTGGTATCTAGGCATTAATCATCAGTGTTTCTTTATCACTGGTGATCACTTCATACCAGGATTGTAGAAACCCCACGTCCTATTTCATCTGTGTACTTATCTTTCTATTCTGTAGGGTGTATTTCATAGTCTAAACAGCAGGGTGTATGGAATTGTTAAATGTGTAACGCTTGTCCTTCCTTTCCTTGTAGCCTTTTAAAATACAAACATCTGTCTTCTCTCTCTCTCCTTTTAAATCTGGATGGTAGTTCTGTGGCAACTGAGCTAACCAGGGCAAAAAATGAACAGCTTTGATTCACTAATTGGAGTGGAAAACTGGTGCAAACTGCTTGCAATAAACTCTTCCTAGCCAGATCTCTAAAAACTCCTGTAATAATAATACCTTCATCTGATGTTTTCAGTTATTCAGGGGGAAAGAAAAATTATTAATTTTTCTTGGGGATTTGGTGTGCTCTACTGAAGTAATACAAAGCAGAATAATGGGATGGCATAATAAACCCATTTGCCTAAATGCCCTTAATGTCAACCAGTTATATATTTAATTATATTAAATCATCATTGTTAATGACGATCCTTGCAAATTTTAGGGGATTATTAGTGCTGTTCAGCTTGAAAGTGTTAGATTAAACTGCCAGACCAGGTGAGACTTTGGAGAGAGCACAGTATAGATCCCTCTAGAAAACAGATCTCCCAGAAAGCGGTAGGACTGATACCTGTTTTCCTGATAATAAAAGAAATCTGGGGAAATTAACCTGACCTCTTGGACACCTAAGCTAGATATCCAAAGGTAAGGGAATATTTACCATTTTGTCTTCTTCTCCTCCTTTTTCCCCTTCTCCATCATTATGTGCTTAATTCATAATATGTCAAATTTGTGGATCATATATAGTGGCTTGTTAATTCAAGCATAGCTGGAAGCTTTTAGTGGTTATTTTTGGACCATCTGGAACACGAACTTTAATTTTCACAGGCTGTATTTTAAAAGGGCTGATGGACTCATTTTCCAAAGTTTAATTTGACAGAAGACTGGTTTTATCTGTTATATCAATTAAAGTGGAATCTATTTGTTATCGGTCAACAATATTGTTTGAGTTTTATAACTGTTATATGCATTATGTTGCCCATACAGTGGCCATTCTGCCATTGTCTCTCTCTTCAAATATACCTTTTTTTATTGGAGAATTCTGCGCAGAGCATGCTAATTAGGAATGTAACTCTGAAATGTAACGTGGAACTCAGTCCAGAGAACTCTGATGTGAATGAGGACATTTCTTTTAGCAGAATAGAAAACAAAATGGGGATGTTGCTATCTGACCAGAATTGCTAAAAAAACTTTTTCTGTTTAAATTTAAAAGGAAGTGGTGTTCTTGCTATTATAAAATAATAAAAACATTGTGCCTAGTACATGATTTATGTGGGCTATTCTTTAGTCTCTTTTGTGGTGAGGGGAATATTGTTTTTAAGGTATATTTACATTTTCGTAGTTGGAAGCTTTCCACAAACATAATGTGAAGGTTTATTTTGGTGTTGGTCCTACAGAAATGCTGAAGTATGGGCTTGAACTGAGCTTCCCGTTATTACCAAATGAGTAAAAAACAGTGTTGGGAACAGTGACACATCCTTTTTCTCATTCTTCTAAGTTTTTCCTGAGACTTAACAATGACTAGTGATGACGGCAGCTATGAAGGCTCTCCATAGGTGAACCAACACATAAATTTTGTAATCACTATAATATCCTAAAATCATATGCCTGTTTTACTTTAAAGAATTCTTAGTACAGACCATTTGCTTTTCTCAAAAAATCTCAATGGAGAAGGATGTTGCAGACCATATTATTGCTATGGCTACTTTCTTCTTTGCATCCATTTCTTTCCTCTGTATCATTTTTCCTTAGTGCGTACTTTTTCTTCTGTTCTTTTTCGTATTATTTTCTAATCTCATCCCCACCCATAAAAATTTAAATTTTGTCCCCATGCTTTTTTTTCCCTTCAGATCTTTTACACACGATTGAATCTTATGGTTATACCCATCGCAAAATTTTATTTTAACTTGCTTTTTCAAATTGCAATAATAATAAGAAATAAACATGACCTCTAGGGACACGTGTATGTGAAAAGGAAGAAAATCATTATTAAGGTTTTACTGTATTTTTTCCCTTTCTATTGTGGTATCAGCACTTGCTCTGTACTAACTTTTCCTAAATATCATGAGATACTCAGCCAAGAGTGCCTGAGACGCTCCCAATGAAACCAAGAATAAAATACTCACCCACAGTATTGGTCTCCCAATATCTCTCTGTGATGTTGGTGCTGGGGAAGAGATATCAACAGGGAGAAGGGTGCAATGGTATGAATCCTCCCTTCTTCTTGAGAGATTCTGATTTTCAGTAGGTCTTATGAGCTGCAGGATGTTTCAGCTCTGTCTGCATTCAGGAAAATGTATGAATATAAATACCTGAAGCAAAAATAGAATTTGCGGTAGTGATCCTTTCAAAGCGATATAGATAAGGTGGAGGTTCTTAAGAATATCCCACCTTTTTAATTTAACTCCTATGTTTTCGTGAAGGTGACCAGCTGTAGGGAGCTTCCACTGGGCTTCAGTGTGGCCAAGCACTGTGATTTGTAACCAGTGCTGTGATTTTTGTAGTAAGACTCTCCTCACAGTGTCTCACAGAAAATTGTTAGTTACTTGTACTCAAAATATCTGAATGTTTGAAAGAGTAAGTTACTGGCAAATGAAAATGAAATGGTAATTGTGATGTTAACTTGATAGCAATTTCTGAACATTTCTTTCTGCAGGAAAATTGTACCAAAGCACTTAGAGAAAATGAAGGCTACATCAGGCTAACACTTGTATAAGACTATGTTCCTGAATCTCCATCTGGAAACTTATGTTCAGGCAGTATTCCTGGCCTTGACTCTCAAAGTTGTTCAGGTGACGAGGTACAAAATCTTGCACACACAGCTCTGGTAGAAGTGGGAAGCTGATAGCCCTGTCTGAGGTCAAACATGCTGTAAATGGGCAAACTCCAGAGAGCTCTGCCAGTCTACCTTACGCATGAACTCTCTGCTGCCTTTGGCAGTCTTTCAGAGGCAAATATACTGGATTTTGCATATGCCAGGCCACTTGTACCATCTGCAGCACAAGATCTTGTTGAACATAAGGAGGATGGACACTTGGATAATTGATATTAATCTTTCATTTGGAGCAGGAACAGTTAGTGAGGCAGAAAACTATGGAAATGAGAATCTTGGAATTTATGTAAACAGAAACAATCGCAACTGGTGATCAGCTGTGTCCTGAGCCTTAGCTTCTCTAAATGCATGTACAAGGTGTAGAGTTTACAGACAATTCCTACAGAGTAGTCTTGTCTGTTTAGGCACCGCAAGTATCAGTGCAAGGGGACCAGCCACACTGAGACAAGAAAAAAGTATATGAAGTAAGGCATGTGCTCTATTGTCTCATCTCAGCTGCTTGCTGTTGGAATGAATGGCTCACCTTTACATCTTTGAAGACTGAAGGAAGTAATTTATATGCTTGTTTATAAAAATTAGTCCTGTTAACTATTCTGTCTTAAGGTGTTCATATTTGGATCTTGACAAATGCAGTCCCTAGGGTTGAGTGTGGTGGTGGTGGTGAAATAACTGACTGCAATGCTTATTATCATGGCACAATAATAAATAGTTTAGTCTGGCAGCCACAATTTTCCTAAAGCCCCTTGTCAGCAAGCATGAAATTCTGTGCAGTCAAAAAAAAAAAAATTAAAATATTTTTAAATGGTGCAGACATACCAGTTTCATAGCAGTTGTATCTATGTAGCCTGACTTTATACCCTAAACCTCTACCTCATATTGTAAAGCATTGCTTTACAGATCCAGTTGTGGTCCAGGCAATAAAAGGAAGCCTCAGCTAACTAGTCATATTGCTCAAAATACTTTAGCGTTGACACAGAGGGCCTGAGTAAACACTACAGACTCAATTAAGGCCAAAAAGTGTGGCCTTGCTTCTAGTAAGGAGCAGCAGCACTGTACAGTGCTAGGATACAGCTCATTTTACCATGAGCATAGTACTGTAATATTTGACAATTTCCATATACCATGCATTTCATGGATTAGGCCAAAGTGTAAACTGAGTTAGGCCAGAACCCACCCAAGTTCTATCATGTTATATTCACTGAACTCTGCTCACTGTGAAGACGTGTTATTGGTGATTTTTGTAGCTCAAGTAGAAAGTTATCTTTCAGTGACAATTTTGGTTTTTTTTTTTTAATATTAGCCAAAAACTTTAGAAATGCCTAATACTTTCTTGAATGATCCCGTTACTATGTTGCTAGCTGTATACTGCCAGGAGAGCACAACTGCCACCTTTTCAAGGTATAAAAAAAGCATCACAGTCACTGTGTGATTTTTTTTATAGTTTCTTCCAGCGATGAGCAAAACAACAGCCATTGCATAATGTCTGCCAGAGTCCAGCAGGCCAGTTACGTGGGGGTTGAGCAGGTGGGTCTGGAGCCCAAGCTGACAGCATGAAGGTGGGCTCTCGAGGCTTGGCCATGCATCATGCAGACCTGTAAGTGGTGGTCTGCTAGCATGAATGGGAAGAGGTTCCAGCCGTGGCTGTGGTGTCCTAGCGACAGAAAGGAAAAAGTATGCAATTGTGCAATGCCTTGACTTACTAACTTCTTCAGTTTGCACTCCACCTGAAGTCGAGACAAAACCACAAATATATATATATATATAAACAGATGCGTCTGTACATTTGGTATATACATGTATGTATATGCATCACCAGAATGTATGGATGTCTTATGTAATGATCAGAATAGACTAATTCAAGTTTTCATCCATGCTGTTATGGAGGAAAGAAATAGAATTAAACTCCAAAACAGGTGAAGAGTCCTTGTTCAAAGGATCCTCATATGGTGGCAGTTTGCTGCATCATAGTGCTAGTCTAAGAACCTCTGTAAAATATCTTTTTATAGAATATTTCAAGATGACATTAGCGAGTTTAAAATATTCTCTAATGAATTCTGATTCTGTACTGAAATCCAAGTGCATTTACAGATGGTTCTACCATATTCCATCCTATCCTACAGAAAGAAAAGAGCTGACATTCAGCTGGCTGGCTTCTCACTAGTTTGCTAGCTGTCTATAATTTTGAACATTTAGTTTGTGGGAGAGACTGGATAAGTAAAGTATATTCCATTAGCTCAAAGGCATAAGCATTGCTAACTCCACAGTTGCATTCAAGGGAAAAGGTTTTTTGATTTTTGACTTTTGGGGGGAGCTCTGGCTTTTGCAGAGGAGGACTTCAGAAGCAACAGCAAAAGAAGAATGTGAATGCTTGAAATATGCCCATAAACTGGTCACTTTGCCATGTTTTTAGTTACACTTACTTTCTGTCTTATGTGACTTTTGAGGAATCCCTATTTGAGGAGACAAAGACTTGAGAAAATGAGAGGAGCGCTCTGGCTTTGTGTTTATAGCACTAACGTTTTACTTTATCTCTTTTTCATGATTCTAATAATTGTTGAAAACCTGTCTTGTACAATTTTTAGCATGCAGATTTCAAAGTTCCTTTAGCAGGTGTTTCTCAAAAGACGGTATTGGAAAGCCTACCCCTATTATATCCTAGTATTGATCAACCTACGTCCCAAACAAGGCACAGTAATGAGCTAGATGCATTGCTTCCACCCTGCAAGATTGTATAAGGTCTGGTTAGCTAGCTGTGGAGCCATATGGGAGAAGGTGAAAGAAATTTGTTCTGGAACATTTCTCATTTAAGAGGGTAAGAATGCTTGTCCTTGTAACTGGTTAACACCTTGTGAAAGTGTTAGCCAAGTAGGGCTAACTGATCTGAGAAAGCGCGAAATGTTTGAACCGCCTTGGTACTTTTTCCCACCAAGCTTTCTCTGCTTTCTTTAGATACGGGATTTTAGCAGAGGAGAGAGGAGTTTCTTTTCTTCTTGATGTCCTACTCTGTCTTCTCCTACCCTCCCTCAGTCCCTTAAATGTTCGTAGGTTGTAAAGGGAAGTAATGTTCTTTCATTACAGTTCTGTAAGGATTTTTTAAAAAGATATATAACTTAATGGCTGGTTCAGTCATATGACTTCTTAATGATCACTAGGCACTTCATCAACAGAGGTGGGTGAGAACACTGATTGTGTCAGAAAGATTCCCTATCCAAAGCAGAAGGAAACCAGGGTATTTAAAAGGTTTTTACTGGGAGATTGAAGCTATACCAGAAGACTTAACAGTTTGGTGGCTGGGTTACTTGCCTAGGATGTGGGGAATAGATTATGGTTAGACACTGGGGTTTACCTCATCCCAAGTGAGTACCCTGATGCTGAGTCATGAGGGTCTTCTTCCCCATGCCCAGGACTTCCAGACCTTAGCAATTTTCTGAAGAAATTCTTCTGGAAATCTGTTGTGTTTAGGTTTGACAGAATGTTATTAGAAATAAAATTTTCCCTCCTCCCATTTCTCACTAAAAAAAAAGAAAATAAGGGTTGAGTAGTTCCATCCATCTCAGCATACCAAATGCTTGTAGTATCACACAGTTTTGAGGAGGCTGAACTCAATCCTCAAGAGAACTAAAATCAAATCACTGGGATGGCTTAGGCCATCCCCATCACTGCATGCATCTTTGTCCTGAGTAGGACAGGAAGGAGAAGCAATTGCAGCCAGTTCACCATGTTGCCGTACTTGGGCTGCTTGGTACAGCTCAGTACCTATGAGGGTAATGGCACTGCTCTGGGGGCCTCCTGCACTATCTGCTTCCTCATGTGGCATCTCTAACATCTCACTGTGTTGCTCATTAGAGAGAGGCCCATAATTGTTAGTTGTGTTAGTGAAAACAAATGAGCCTGGACATTACTCATCAGAGCAGAACTGAGAAAAACATGCTGAAGTCCTCTCAGTTCTCATAAATCTTTCCCTGGATGAAAATGACTTGTTCCACTCTTTTGTAATATTCAAACGAGGTAAAAGTGAGTATTTATAGCGTCACAGAATCGCTGCTAACACTTCTTTGCCCTGTCTCAAAATTTATGGTAACATATTTTCTAACTGCAGCAATTTGCCACCAACCTTTATGAGCGTGTTGAGTATAAAGCACATATTAAAAAGGAGGGATAAATCAATCTCTGATGATTACAAAGTATTATGGTCACTATATAAAAGTGTGCATTCATATGTGACACTTAAATTGGAAATGCACAGCAAATTATGCAGGGACGAGAAATATCTGAATACAAATGACAACACTGGTCAGGGGAGTTTCCTCCCTTCAGATACTTGGTATAAAAAAGGCTTTGCATTTCTGAGGGTAGTTGCTATTTACCAGTACATGGTAACCATAATTACCCCCCAGTGTTTGCCAAGAGAGAAATGCTAAGACAAACTCCTACCCAGTCTGTTGGGGCAAAGCAGTGATTTGCATTCTCCCTTGTCAAGCTACAGATGGGTCTTTTCTGATGGCTGGCCATGCTACCTTCCCAAACGCAGCCTGATTTCTCTCTGTTTCCCTCCAGTAACTGGTGAGGAAGAAGTGTACAAGCCTGTTCGTACATGGACGTGTGTGTTTAGCTCAGTGCTACTCTGAATGTATGTTTGGCACCTCTGAACCTTTCAGGGACGATCTGAGCTCTCGCTGCCACCACAGACAGATTTGCTGCTGTGTGTCACTTACTGTGGCTGTGACTATTTGCCCAGTGACTCGGAGGAATCACTATGATATCATCAATCTCTGTGGCCTCTCCTGCTTGCCTGTGCCTGTCAATAGTGCTCTGACTTTTTTTCCCTTACTGTAGGTCACAAGGATGTTTCGGTATTGTACCTACCTCTTTGAATAGCTGTAGGTGAATTTCTGGTGCGCAATGCCTTGGTCATTTATACTTCTTATAGGGGTTTAATTCTCATGAAAAGAAATCAAAGAAAATGCTATGTACAAAGCACATCATAAGAATAAGCAAAAGGTGTAGTTAAAATATGTAGCCAATGACAGCAAAGACAACAAACTTAAATACTATCTCCCTGATGCTGTAAGGTGAATATTTTTCCCCTTCTTCCCAAAGTTTCCTCATCAGTCATGTATTGTGATTTGACATTTAAAATTTTGGTTTATCCTACTTCTCGCAGGGAGGGGTTAGTCAGGTGTGACGTCCTACTCAAAAACTAAGATTAGGCTTAGGAAAGGGGAAGGTGGGATGCATATGTGGACATATACACCCAAAGATGTTCCAACTCTGCCACTACCTTAAAAGGAAAATACTACTCTCTCATTTGTGTTTAATTGTTCATTAATTCATCCTCTTTCCTAAACTAACTGAGCGGCTCAGAAATCGATGCACTCAACTATTGTAGATAACAGTTGTGTAATGGTGAGCACTGCTTGGTCTGGGAAGCTTAGATTCTTATGAATATATCTGCATTCATATATGTCTGTCCTTAATAAGAGGTGGTTTAGAAAGGTATTTGTTTTAACTTCGTATGCTTTGCTGTGGACTTGGCAAGGCAGCATCTGATTTGGATTTATTGAAGCAGATGTTAAGCGGAGAGAAGAGACTGACATGTCTGTAGTGGTTCCATAGCTGTCTGAATTATTGTTAAAACCCCAGCACTGGCACATCTCTAATTTAATACACATTTCAGCAGTGAGCGTGGTAATAAAATCTGAAATGCCTCGTACTCCTTTCATTAGAGTCAGAAGGGGAAAAGAAAGAGATCTGTATCAATACAAACACAGAGGTGTTCCTGACCAACACGAAAGTATCTTTTTATCTAACCAAAAAAAAAAAAGACTAATCTTGTTGTTTTAACAAGCTATCTATTGCAGGCTGCATACTTTTTAAGCAAATGTGATGCTCTGACATAATTCTTTACTTACTTGAATGGTTAATTGCGAAGCTGTCTTCCAAAGTACTGCACCTCATTTCTTAACTGTACATCTGAACTCACAAGAGAGAGACCAAACATGAAAATGACTTGGATCTGAAATTTAAGAAATTAATAAAAACAGGATTAAAAACACAAGTTCCAGGCTTTGTAACCTCTCAATGTTTCAAAGACATACAGGGTTACACTGCACTTCAGTGAGCCAAGATAGTTATCCTGTCTGGCAGCTGGTTAGTTTGAAGGCAGGCAGCTCGGGACTGGAGCGGGTAGATAGCATGGAAGAGCCCCCCGACATGGACTCTGCCTCAGGCAGGGGCTAGTTCTGCTCAGTGTCTCGGTCTCTAAGATTTGGGTGCTTTGCCTTTCCCAGAGCCCAACTGCAGAAATAAAAAGGGCTAATGCCATCTCACAGCACTACTCTTTTTTAACAGGTGTCTCAGACTGTTTCAGCTGCTTGAGAAACAGGGGCTTTCATTTAGCTTACAGGTACCTCCTGAAACAGGGCACTTGTTTTGGGTTAAGCTGACATTAACAGAAGACAAGCTTGATATCAGCGAGAGTTAGGTTCTCTATAAGTCTGCGGAAGCTAAAGGTATCTTCTGAGCTGTGCTGAGAAAAGTTACTTTTTTTCTTAGTGAGTAACTAAATGGGGAATATACCACTATGCTTATAGTAGAATGGTTCAGTAGGGGGTCAAGCATCTGCTCAGTGGAGCAGCCAGTCACCAGAAGTGTGTCTAATTAATCCTGCTGTGTTGCAAGGAGGCAATCCTATCAAAGTTTTTGGGCAGTCTTTCACTTTTTTCAACAGTTATATGTTACTAACTTACTGTGGGAAGAGTTGATAAAACAGGAGGGTTGAAGGCAAATGTTTTTTTCGGGACATACATATTTGTGAATTTGTTACTTTGGCATTTATTTTTAGTATTAGCCTATCTTCACATTATTCTGCAAGATGGGAAATCAGAATTTTGCCGAGCCCTAGTTACACACATAATGTAATGATGATACAGTTATCCATTTATAAATGTCTTAATTGGTCACTTAACACATAATAATGCTTAGATTTAATGCCATATGTAGTATGATAAAAATGTCTCCCTGGTATAGGTATATACACCTCAAGAAGGTTAAGTTAATCACTTTGGGAAACAAAAGTAAATTTAAACTTGGGGGTAATTAAATTCCCATGTACAGTGGTAATATATTTTAGCTACTCTATACAGAATGTAAGTTCAGTTAATCTGCTTCTCATAGGCAAGTGGCATTGAATAAGCACAGTAAGATCTTCTAATGACCTTTTTCCATTAATAATAAAAATAATCCACTGAAACTCGTCATGTTTAAAATGATTTACCATAGTGGGTACACGTGAATGAATCAGAATTACAAATAAACACAACTATCCAAGCAAAGAATGATAACATGGCTACAGAGGCATTCACGGTTATTTCTTTCCTCTTAAACACATCTCTAAAGGAAGCACTTCATCAAAAATTTGGGGGATTTTTTACCAGTTTATCACGGGTAAACTTAAGATCCATTGAAAAAATGATTAGTTGTGTACCATGTTCAACTGGGACTCTAAGGAAACATACTGCCTTGAGAACATTTTTCTATAATGCCTTTTAAAAGTTCTAAGTATTCCTGCCAATTTAGAGACACAAACAGTTAAAAGCTGTCTTTTTTCCAAGGAAGATAAAAGGAGGGAAATGTCTATGATGACTTACATACACGAAACTTAACTAAAAAAAAAAAAAAAACAAAACACAAAAAAACCAAAACAACACAGCACGCTCTGTGGTGTCTGGCTCTATTGCAGTGGAGGATGAAGTCCCTCCAAATTTCTTTGACCTCTTCTGGAGGGAGAAAGTACACATATGTCGATATTTTGATGAGCCTCTTCCTGTAGATAAGCTACGTTCCCATCATATTGTCTGTCATTTGCTAGAATATGTGACTGTCCAGTTTGGCTGCACGCAGAAATTTTAGGTCTGTTTTTTCCATTCAGCTTGAACTTAACTTGCACAACTGTTTAACTTATAAAATAGATAGTTTTGTTCCAGAAAATGTATGGCTTATGTAAATGGGTAGCTTATGGAAAGGTTTTGTCAGAAATCATTTTAATGGAAGACTATAACTAGGTCTGTCGATCAAGAAAAAATTAGTCATCACTGGAACTAGGAACTATTTGATGTGAATATTTGTTTGTGCTTCCTTGCTTGTTTACATTCTCTCCCTAAGCTGTTTTGTTTCAGTCAAAGGTCCAAGAAGTTTCAGTGCTCAAAAGGAAGACTGGAAGTGTATTCCACAAGTATTCCATCAAGTTCTTTTTTTTTAAATTTGCCCTTCTCCAAAACTAGTTTTATTAAATTTTTATAAGAACTTGTAATTTTTTAAAAAATTAATATTTCTAGTCATCAGGGTTGCAAAGAGAAACTTTAAAATATAGCTGAAGATTATCATTAAATTCAGACCAAAGTAAAATCTAATTGAAGGCAGGTTTGTAATTTGGAAATTTTTAAGCATGCATTTTGAAATTTTGCATTGTCAAAGTGTCCTTTGTCAAGTTAAACTTATCCTATCAAGAAACAAAACAACAACAAAAAAATTACTGGTAAAACTTATTTGCTGGAACTTTGTTCAAGCCTGCTCCTGCTGCTGCTGAAGTTTTTTGTTGAGGTTTTTTTTTTTTCCTCCCATGGAGGAAAATAGAATAAATTTTAATATCAGAAAGACACAATTCTTAATGCTCCTGGTATCCTGACATTTCAGTAGAAAACTCTCTCATCTACAGGGACCTGTGGTTAATGCGGGAAGGGGTTCTCCCTGTATTGTTGCATAAATAATTTTGAAGGGTTTTATGGGAAAGAAGGTTAACTTCTTTAAAAACTTTTAATCCTATAGCCCACTATGTTGTACTAAAGCTGTCAAAATTTTAAATATATGTGGGCTTTGCCTTTTTCTACACATGGAACAAGTGGCTTTTCAGAGGAGTCTGTCTTTTTCATATTTTTATATTTAAAAAGCAAAGCTGGCACAAATGACAAACACATGGTAGGATAAAAATAATAAAAATATTGCTAAGACATCACAGGTTTTTCATGGAAGAAAAGTAAAATTTTAGTATACTGTAGTAACATTTGCTTTGCAATAATATTTTTATGTGCATGTTGCAAGATTAATTCAATTACCTTTGCAGAAAGGAGCAGAACTGTGAGCACAAGAGTTGTCCATGACATTTGGCTTGAATCTAGAAAGTGTAGAAAGACTTAGATTTACATTTCTGTACAAATTTCTGTGTTCGCCCTTTGCTCTAATATCTGAGAATATTCAAACATAAATGTATATATCTTCATAATACCCTTCTGAGGTAGGAAAATAGTATAATTTTGACTGAAGAAGGGCAACTGGTAAATGGAAAGATGCAAGTGCTTGATATAAAGGCCTCGTCGAGATTAATGCTGTTCTTACCTATGAGGTATTGCAAATATTTATTAGATTCGGTAAAACTGTGTGCTTGACAGATCTTCTCATTGGACGAACGTTTTCACAAGGGCCTATCTGTGTAGATGAAGTAATGGTATGGGATTGAAAGGAGCTGTGGTCAGCTGTGGACATTAGCTATGTATAGTTTCAGGTAAGATAGTTGTCATTGGGAAATAATTCAGCCTTATTAGCCATTTTATAAATTTTGTCTTATTGGTGTTGATATAACAATGTGTTAATGCATAGAAGTAGCTTGTAACCCAGGACTTAGTGTGATATCAATGGTGAAAATGCAATTATCTCCTTGTTGGTATATAGACTAAGTTAATGGTTTTGTCTAGTGGCTTTCTTACTGACTGTGGCTATGAGCAAGTCACATATCAGGAAAATGTAATATCCCTAAGTTCAACTTAAACTTTCCTTTCTTCTGATTCAGTGGATTTCCTTCCACAACTCCTTTTCTCATAAAAATGCAGCAGCAAGGACCTTTTTAAGACAAATCCTTACAGTTGTTTTTCTGGGAAGAGAAGAAAGAAGTGACAAAGTACATATGATAGGTGCTCTTTGGTGCGTTGCTGATGGGTAGTAAAAGTCTCATAAAGAATGGGATTTTTTTTCCAAAGTCTACCCAAACTGGCACCATTCTGTTAGTCTTGATGATAAAGTGCTGTTTAACCCTTTCTTTTGCACTTCACCCCATCCTCAAAGCATCTTTTTTTTAAAGTTCAAGCCCCCTTTTTTCCCAGCACATTATTAAAAGCATTTTCATCTTCAAGTTATATGTGGCATAGAACGTCTGTCTGGTTACCTGTCAAAATTCAGATCTCATGTTTCACCTGCAAGTACCTCAGCAAATCCACTTGAGTAATTAGAATTAAAAAAATGAGGCCAGTACTCACAAAGACAGGAATCTCTTTTTCCTCGGTTTGACACGACATGTAGCTTTGTGTTCTCTCCAGGTTGACACTGAGCAGTTAGAGATTCTTACTTTCTCCTTCCCTGCTGTTTCATAATGTAATATATTAGCTAGGAAGCCATAGTGAAAGGGCTGCCAGCATGATGAAAAGATTCAAGCTTTCCAAAATGTCCTCATGCTAAATGAGGAGGAAGCCAAGGCCTTTCAGTTTGTTGTGAGAAGTCAGAGACAACAGTCTAGTACAAAAAGCATCACCTGAGACTGTGAAGATGAAGAGTTAAATCCCAGCTCTGCGTTGCTTAGAGTCAGGACTTGGATGGTGTCACCTGATTCATAAAGGAACCCTCTCACTCCAGGGTAATTGGCTGAGGATAGCATGCAGTGCCTTATTCATCCCTACCTACACTCTTGCTTTGTTTCAATGCAAAATTCCATCCAGAAACATCATAAACCTTTTCTTAGACTTAAGTTTCCTTTAAAAGATTTCAGTGAAAACTTCATTTCACTTAATCTTCACTTTCTGTAAAAGGAACGTCCTAGTACAAGACCCTTCTCTCAAGCAAGCTGGTTTTATTTTCGTCTTGAAGGACTAGAATCCAGTGCATGGCTTTTTCTTTTCCCTGGTCAGCTTGATGCAGTTTTTAATGTGTCCATTATTTGACTGGTCTTGAACTGGCTACAGAATGGTTTGCTCATACACAGATGTCCATGGAGGCTGACATGTCTGTGATCAGATACTGTAATATGTTACATCAGCAATGGGCTGGGGGCCATGGAGTTTTCCTTCTACACTGAAAAATTAATTAAACAAGAGGATGGAGGCAGCCTAATCTTTTAATAATAGTCCTCTTAGGCTGTGTTACAGACAAACTCTATTAAGTAAGAGATGCTTTTTATGACTGTGAAGCCTAATCTGATCAGAGACCAAAGTCTATTCTCTGTGCTGATCCTTGGGTATCCTATGGCAGAGCAGAAGTTTCACATCTCCAGACTGCGCTAGGGTCTCCTCCTGACAGTATTATGTTGAAACAGTGACTGCACTTCTGAATAGCAGGTTTCCTTATGATTACAGTCTTGCTAGTTCTCTCTCTTCTTTTAATGTGTTTCTTTTGCTTACTTCTTACCTCTCATTCATGTCACATCCTCAGCTCAACTGGATTGGGTATTACTTCACTTAAGCCAGGGTAAACGAGCTAATAGACATTTCATGAAGATATTGCCTGACATGATGAAGTCAAATACAGATGTCAGAATCTAAAAGCAATGAGTAATTTCCTTCTTACTTGATCCATAGCTTGATTAGTGTTATCGGCAGTACCAATGGTTTATTTGAGTTTGATTTACACTTCTGAGGAGCAAGATGCAAGGCAGAAATTTACATTTTCAAAGTAAGAAAGGTCTTTAGAATTCATAGAAGTCCCCTTTTTCTTTTCATCCATGCTTTTAAAAATTATTTTCTATCTGAGTTTTCTTCCCTTCGTTGTGACACAGGAGAGTCATCTCCATATTTGTACATAAAAGCTTGTACCTGAACATGCTACCATTTGCTGTTTAAAGCACACTTAAAGTACACCTACACACAAATGTCAGCCTAATACGTAGACTTGTCATCCTGCTGCAAATCCTGGCCCACCTATCACTCTGTGGAGGACTCATGACTCCAAGAGCATGGTAAGAGCAAACAAAGAGTTCTGGCCTATGCACTGGCAACACGAGCGGGAGCAGCAGAGGACATGGGCAAGCAGGCAGCTCAGTCCCAGGGAGAGGCAATGCCAAGTGAGAAGCAGCAGGAGAACTGCCAGCAGCAGACTTGAAAGCAGAATACAGATATGTTTGTATATGCCTTCCCAACTTCTGTCTCCTGCCCTTCCTTCCCAACCCATCCGTGCTGAAATTACCATGACCCAATTTCAGGGCAGACAGTTTCTTTCTCCAACTGGCTAGTTCTTTCAGAAGAGCTTCGTTGTGTGAATATAAAGCAAAACTTATGAAAACTCTTCTTTCTTTCCACTTCCCCTCCCTGCTGCTTCCTAGCTCCTTTTCTAAATCTTGGCATACAGCTAAGCCCTAAAATTTTAACACCTTTTCCCTAGCCATGTCATGCTCCCTTTCTTACGCCTCTCATTTCGAGTATGGTTCTGCACCCAGCATGCAAATAAGTAATTTTCCTAAGTGCTTTCTCTTTTAAAAGCCTAAATTATCTCCACCAGTTTATCAGGTCATGTCTGCAATAGCACTAGCCTTCATGATTCATAGATGTTCAGTTCTGAGAAGGAAATATATTGATAATATAGAGCAATTATAATATTTTCCAAATATTTATTTATGACAAGCTTTGTAAGATCTTGCGTCCTATGTGCCTCTATCTGCTTATGGATGCAAATCTCTTCTCTTGCTGCTCCCCTCATTGTTTGTATTTAATTAGCATCTAGAAGCCTCAGCAATAGCCCAGGATACTTTAGATATACGTATGGAGAACAAAAAGGTACCCACGAGGAAATAAAAACAAGCATAGTGGAACTCTGAAAGCTTTCTACTTTTTAACATTTTTTTACCCAGATGTGGATTAAAGGGGTATGAGTTAACCATTGGATGTTTTTACTGGAATTTCTCATCTCCTGAGACTTCTAATCTAATTTTTATTAATAAATCTTAATGTTGGTGGGATGTCTTTGTTTAGATGATACAAACTGGAATCTTTTTTTTTTTTTCCCCTTGACTAGAAACATTACTGATGTAGCAGCTGCTGTGCAGTTGTTTACAGCAAAATGAATGCATAAAGTTACAATAGAATAGCTAGACTGTTTCAGTTCAAGCCCTGCAGTACATAGGCTTTTTGCAGAAGTCAGGTTATTCTCATAGTTTAATAAAAACTATACACACACACACACACACTTTTATACAGATATATATTTTTGTACATTCGTATATATGTACATGTAAAAACAGTCTAAAAGAAGAACAGTCACTGGAATTCTATTTACAAGGGAGAATAAGACTCTACATAAAAGTCAACTTGACCTTATAGGTGGCATCTGAAGTAGTCCAGCACCTTAGTAAATTAAGAACAAAAGTACAGAAAATGTAAGGAAATCAGACATAACTGCCCTGAAATTAAAAAAACTTTTCTCTTTGGAGGGCAAGCATTGACCCTTAGGGCAACATCAACAATTTTATAACATGCTCAGAAGCAGATATCTCAGTGGCACAGCATCACAAGTAGCTGTGCACAATGTGTTTGCCCTCCAGTAGAATAAATCAATGAGAGAATAAATCGTGTAGTGGGAAAAAAAACAGGCACATTTCCTCCTGTGATGCAAGCTCATCCTTTTCATAAAATAAGAGGGGGGTTAGGGTAGGAGAAATAAGTGGAACATCCTACTGCTGAACAAATGGCTTCAATGCTTGTTATAAATAGTCCTAAATCGATCGCAGAAAAGTCTGTGTTTTGGAATAATAATGCTGGAAGGAACACTTAAGATGGACTGTTTGTTCTCTCCAGACATACCTAAGAGGGATTTCTATGAATTATATGGTTTTGTCTGTTTTTTAAGTCTAATGTAAAGAAGCTATATCAGTTTATCAAAGAAGACTGAGGTTTATCCTTAAGACGAACCACGCATACAAGAAAACCCAAAGCTCTCATAGAAGGCAGAGTTGTTGTAAGGGCTTATCTCCTATTTGCTAAATGATAGGCTGAGGAAAACATCAGGTACTCAGTGTTTAATCAAAACTTAGACACAGGATGTTAAGTTGGCACATCTGTTGAAATTAAACTAGACACACAGTTATCTATCTTTTTGCTTATCCTTTGTTGATCTCTAGACACCTCTCAGAATTTCTAATCAGACTCGTGTAGATGATGAATATGTAAAAGTCAGTTGTCTTTTAGCTGTGATAATGGCCTGAAGATGTAACAGCATCCACTACACAAGAAAAGTTAATATTTCTTATTAGGCTATCTGGGGAAAAAAATCCACACCGGTTCTTGGTGTCATTAGGTCAGAGGAAAAGCAGTATAACTAAACCTAAAAACAGGTGAGGAGTGCCTGGTTTTGCCTTGTATTTTGCTGGAAAATTTTGCTTATCAGATCTGCTGGACAGTAGATCTGCTAGAGCCTAAAAACATGCCTGTTTCTTCCAGCTAGTCCCATCTATGCACGCTATCTCTGGCTTGCCAAGTCTGTCTCCCTAGCTATAAATATTTAAAGGGCAAAGATATTTTCGCTGGCATTTTATTAATAATCATATAGCACCTGTATATTGTCCTCAAGATACTAGAAAAACATGAATCCTCTCAGCTGTCAGAGTGGCTTCATTTAAGGTGGGAAAATGCAGACAGAAGGGGAAAGTGTGCTACCACAGGCTCAATGAATAGAATATCATTGATTCTTGGTTCCAGTCTGTCCTTAGTTTACTGCACATATCCCGAGTAACAGTGAAGAACCAGTTTTCTAAAAATAGTCACAAAGCCAGAAATACAGATGCACAAAATATGGTTGGACTACATACTTGAAGAGTGTAAAAGAGTCTGTGTTACATCTATAGAATGAGATCTTGATCATCTTCCAGTGTGTGTATAGGAAATTTATATTCCTAATAAAAGCAGTTCTCCACAAGGTTCCTTTATATAGTCGGCATCCCTCAAATCAGTAATGGTAAACCTAAATCAGAAGAAGAAAAGCAAAAGTCTAGTATCTGTGTTCAGATAATTAAAGTTTTTTCTGCCCCCATTATTTCATATATTTCTTATTTTAATGAAATACAGATTATAAATGGTGTTAACATTTGTCTACTGTATCTTGTGTGTTTACTAGTTGCTAATTTCTACCAGGATTTCCATTACTCTCTTGGCTTACTATCGAGTACTCTTAAAGTAAACTTTTTATGTTTAAAAACATTTCCTAGTTTCTTCAGAAGACATAATTTCTTGTTTAATACAAGCTTGAGGTGTATATTATCCACGTTTTTACGTTATCTGTTGATGATACTATAAAGAGAAAGTCTCTGAATATTGTCTTTTTTTTTCTCCTCTTTGTCCTGTAAGGTGCAAATCTAACTAATTAATTATGTTAACTTTCACATAGCAGCTATAGGAGTGTCTGTTTATGACCATTCACAGTATTGTTTATCGTCCTCTGCATTAAAATGGCTAACAAGTAGCAAACTGGAGGAGCTTGAAATGGTTTTTGAGGACTAGCTGAAACAGCATTTCATACTCACTACTGTTATGCCCTGCAAATGCCTGGCTGAGAAAACAAAGACTAATTCCTTCAGGTACACCTTTCTAGGTTTGTGTATTACAGTGTCAAGAGCTCACCTGGAAAAATCCCAAGGAGTGGATCTTTTTCAGTACGTCCATGTCAGGGGTTGGTCTTAATTGGCTAATCACTGGTGCTCTTTCAAATCCCAGTTGGGGAATGAATTGTGGTGTTCAATCTCAGTAACAGTTTGCTTGTTCAGAGTAATAACAACATCAAATTAATCATAATCTGTGGTGATGAACTTTGGGATACCTTTCTGCAGAGCACTGCCCGGTAACTGGAACTTTTGGTTAATGTTATTCTTGGCACCTGATTCTGCTGCAGTCAAGTTCATAAGCACCTTTCTATTATTTGGGCATTTGAGTGTCCAAGGAGGAATGGGATCTAGCTTGTTCTCTCATCTAGTTTCTTATGCAGGACTAACAATTCTGAAAAACAGTAACTCAACAAAGCTGCTGAAGTATGTTGACCAGGCTGGGAACATGCTCAAGGAGACAATCTCTTGAGGAAGGAGATAGTTGCTATTTTTACTGTAGTGAAAGACCCTAGCTAATCTACCAGAAGAAAGTGGTTATAAGTCACCAATATGGTCCCGATGCTGCGTTTTTTTCTGCCAGTTATTTCTGCTTGACTGTCTTATATATCACTTGATATCTGGGTATTTGTTCATTTTTATTAAAAAAGTATTGTTTAAATATAAATGTTACTGGGGTTTATGTAGGACTTTATACTTGTCCTGATCCATGAGGACTCTAGTAAAAGTGCTTTGAAATTGCCAGGCAGTGTTCAGTGAACATGGTGAAGAAGTGACAAAACTAACAAATGGTTCTCATTTGAGAGACAAGCTTGGAGTGAGACATTTCAGTCTCCAGAGTACGGGACAGCAAACAGCATAATTGAGTAGAATGTTCCTGACCACACTTGGTCATTAGCCTGGCACCGTATATTTCCTTAGACGTCACAGTACAATACTACTCTTGTCAGACAGTATATTGGACATGAGTACAGGAAAGAAAATAATCCTACGAAGAAGTCAGGAACTAGTTTTCAGATCTATTTCAGTCATCTGAAACAGGTGACAATAAAGTGAACAACCTCAGTAACACAGGAATGCTCCCTGGAGCCCATAACCAGGTCACAGCACAAATGTTAGCTGGGTATTCTGTAATTTGTAACTATGCTCTCCCCAAACATGTTATTAAACTTTGAGATAGCTATTCATTAAGCAAGGCTTTTGACCATCTTCAAGTGAATTATATGTGTCTCTGTGGCTGTTCGATGTTTATCACAAGTTGTGTGCTCTCGAGTCAAGTTATATGACCATTTTTTTTATACTTTTCATCTTTAAAGAAATGACACTGGATCAGAGCAGGTGCATAACAGCAGATCAACAATCTTTTTTCTGTCATTTTTCCAATCAAATTTGATGAACTAGGAAAGCATTCAGGGTTGGGATGAGGGAGACCATGCTAACCACTGCGAGTTTGACAAAAGGAAGAAAACCCTCTTAAAAATGGAATAATTGGTTTCTTAAAACATACTGTGCATCTGTCTTCCTATAGAAATATTTGTATTACTAGGATGTGTAAATAATTAAACAAGCACTTCCTGCCTGCTATTAAAAAAGCAAAGCAAAACAATAAGAAAACCCCAAACAAACAAAACCCCACAAACCCATAAAGGGTAAGGTCAAGTACCTCAAACAGCTGACTCTTTACATTGATATTGCCATGCCATTGAATAGCTCTAACATTTCGGAGAGCAATGTAGCTTCATTATATCATACTTCTGGTTATACAAGTACACCAGCTTTTCACTAGAGTTTCTTTCCTCCTGAATTGCTCAAATACAGCTTTCCACCACCACCACTTCAAAATGTGGTCATCGTCTATTTAAGTCCTCTCCCTTCTCTTTCTCCCTCAAATAATACCGCCAAAAGCCTGTTCTTTATATTGGAAGCCTTCTTGCCAAAAGGGAAAGTCAATCTTTAGAAATAGCCTAAGTACTTTTTAGGGGTGAGAAAAAAAAAAAAAAAGTGATTATTGGTCCCTCTTAATTCTGTCCAGATATCTTCAATTTCATATTGTGAAACAGGTTGAAGTTTGTATTAGTTTAACGGTTTAACGTGCACCTATTTAAGTGTTTCAAGGTCTTAAGCCTTCTATTTTTACCATTTCTGTTTGCCTTGAATGAGTCTTTCTTTCTTCATTATGACTTTATGTACTAGATAGCACTAATAGTCCATTAGCTCTAATATCCTGTCTCTCATATTAATGTTTTGGAGAAAAGTGAAAAGTCTATGGTGCCTTTGAGAGGGTGAGATATATGCTGAGGAAACAGGCATTTGGCTCCTTCTGTCTACAGTCCTCAGCCAGCTTCCTGAAACATCAATTGTGATTGTTCTTGCCTTAGTAATAGCAATATATATTAAAGGTGCTGAGGGTAGTCAGGCACCTTGTAAATCCAGAACAAGTTGGATGAAAGAGACAAAATGCAAACTGACCTTTAGGGGACGAAGGTGTAAGATTCCTTCATGTTTCAAAAGCTCATTCAATAGAAGCTGGGGTTTGGGGAGTTTACAAACTTACAGTTAATTTTTGTACTTTGTATTATTTGTAAGTGCTCTCAAGTGCAGCAAATCTGTAATATATTTTCCTTAATTTACAAAGAATCAGATACACATCCTTTGTTTTGTGAAGGATTTTCTAATAACTAAGTTTAGCCTGTGCTGTATTCAAAGTTCACCACCACAGATAAAGGGGTTACAGATTGGGCACTGTTAAGAGTATTTACTCTCTCTTTTGGAAAGCACTAACTCTCAAATTCATAAATTTTATCACACATACCTAGACTTTTAGAGGTATTTGAATATTAGAATTTAATGTAGGGTGATGTTTACAGTAACACCATCATTAGTGATGCATATCTTTTTTTTTAGATTGGAGAATATTACAAATAACTTTCATTCTGAAATGATCTGGTAAAGGGCAGCATTGTTGCAGCAAAATCCGTAACACAAACAATTGCTTTCATTAGCTATTTTTGCCCAGTGAACGTTTTCATACATAAATGGCTAAATAAATTTGCTTCAAGCTTCATCTAGTGGCTTTTAGGTTAGGATACCCTACTAGAGTGCAGTTAAGAAATAAATACTACCAGTATCTCTTTTGTGCCCACTTAATAAATACACAGATGGTTTCAACAACAGGGCTGATTACTCAGTATGCCTTACAAAGAAAATGAAAGTTATATGAATGTCTTTATTTTAGATGAACATTGTTTCAATATGACACTCTTACTTCAAATCAATGACAGGTCCGTGATAATGTTAATACTCTGAAAACTAACACTTGCTTTTAGTATTGATTTTCGTTGAATGTGTAGCTGGGTGGCGGGTTAGCAATATGTTTTTGGAGAGACTTCTAATGCTATACTCATATCAACAGCTACTCAAATTCCCAGAGATATTTGACCTGAGATAAAAATTTACGGTGTGTATTTATAGCTAGCACCAGAGTTAAAAGGATTTCAGAATGAATTCGTGTAATCATACTAACCTTCTTCTGAGACTATCAGTGTAGTCGGTGAGCTTGTTTGGTTTTTATTATACATGAGCAATAGTTATGAGCTCTAGTTAAAGACAAAGCCAGTCCAATCCTGCTCATAAATCAGGATGGTGAGGTTCAGGTCATACAGTAGATCTCACGTCCTCTTCCTCCATGCATTAATAATGGTTTCTTTGTGTCAAGCAGACACGTTGTGTCTTCAGACTCATACAGAAAAGCAAGGATCAGAAAAGCAAAACTTCTTGATACTAGATATTTTCTATATTGGCACAGACTGTCTTTTAGACTGTCCCCTCAAACCCAGACCCAGAGCTTAAATCTCTTTTCTGAGAGCAACAGGATTGAAGTTACTTTCTTTTTTCCTGTATTTCCTGCCAGTTAGCCTGGGTCAGCCAACAAACCTGTGCTGGCGTTCTGGTGCCTAATTCTTCTACATTGTCTAGTCAGCATAGACACTCAAACACTTTTCTTTCACGGCTGCAGAGATCCCAGAAAGGCACAACGTATCCCAACATAAAGACTGCATCTAGAACTATCACAAGGACTTCTATAACATATGCAAGTTGCTTGAAGTAATTGGTCTTAATGTAAACTTTCTGCTAGTTAACTCCAGAGATGATGTTGTTTGACCAAAGCGACGGGAATTTCATGCCAGCATGCTTGTCCTTCATTTGTCTGTAAGAACATGGAATATTCAAGTTGTGGATTTCTTTCCGGATCCTTCGATTTAATTTGATGACTGATTTCCTGCCCCCTTTTGTTTGATCAAAATCCAAAATACCCGCATCACATCTATTGGTTATTTATTTCCTTTTAAGCATGTATCACTGTAACGTCCTGTCATGGAGCCTGTGATGCAAGCACATACATAATGCCAAAAAAATTTTGAGAACACATGAGAAAAAACAATGCTGATGCCAGATGATTGCAGTGAAATGCTGATGCATGAGACATTGATATTACAAGCTCTGGCAAGTGCATTGTGCTTTGCAACTGTGATATGCTGACCTAAGGGTCATGAAGACAAAAAGCTAAACTGCTCATTTCAATCAAAGTAATGGGAATAGGCATGTTACAAATAAAAGAATGCTATCAAGCTGCCTTTCGAGCACAATCTGCATGTCAATAGAACAGGCATACCTTCTACAGAGTACATGAGTGCAACCTGCTGAACGTTATTACTTTCCATTGATATTTATATTTAAGAAATAGATCATCATAGTAAGAGGAATTACTCGGACTGGTCAGAAGATGAGTATTATATTTATATATGCTAAGATTTCTTTAACTGGCTACACTTTTTAACGGGATAGAGTAGTTAGCTTCTGATTTTTTTTTTCTCCTTCAAAAAAGTGTGGAGTGTAGCCTAGAATTGGAAATTGCTTCATGGTTAAGATTCTCTCCCTGGAAGTATGAGATAAAGATTCACAGTCTTTAATTACTCAAATACCTGGATGTGGGGAAAAAGGTTCAACTGACTCCCCTAACCATTGCCTGTTCATTTGAGCCCTTCTCCTCTTTCTCTTCCTCTCCCTGTCCCTCTGAATTTGCCTGTGGTCTCTGAAATCAAGGGGACAGTTTTACTGGATCTGATAGCTCATCGCTACAAGTTTGTGAGAAGACACTTATTTTTTTCCCTTTTTGTCTGAAAAAAAATCCTGGCCAAGTTTAACAGTTACATGTACATATGAAACCTGATCTTTATGCAGCACAGTGCTTGCACTAAGATTGTGTTCATTTATATCACTAAAAAGAGACAGAACAGCTTACACGAAAATAGAATAAAATATGTTAAATCAGCCACAGTGTAAATTTGTGGCCATCATATTAAACGGTGACAGTCCAATATGCTTTGTTTTGTTTAGTGTCTTTCAGTACATGTGAAAAATGTTAGAAGGTAAGGTTACAAAAATCTTAATTCATTGGTTACTAAGCATGCTGCTACATGCTAATATAGAAATATTTTGTGCAACCGATGTGCTGGTGGGCTTCGTGATGCTATAAGGTATTTGATACAAATGGAACTGTTTCTACAGAGAGCATTCAATATCTTTAAGAGAAAGTTTGGAGTTTTTTACTCAGCAATTGCAATTAAAATATGTTCTTTGTTAATGCCTTAGTGTAATATTAAGTATTCATCCATAGAGAAGCAAAAAGAGAAGTGTTTGATATAGTCACTTATGTAATGTTTTGTAACCGCTTATAAGAAGAGAATGCTATTGCAAAAGTGATTTTATTTATAAAGGGAATTCCTATTTGTGAAGTGTGGTAGGTACATTTAGTTGCTTCAGCCAGTGAATTGAAACACAATTTAGCTGGCACACATCTAGAAACAGCACCTCACTTTTAGCAGTGTAGTGTTCAAATATTTAATAGACACTTTGGAAATGGAGATGTGCCATGCATATGTATAATATTGCCTGTCATGGCTTGCCTTTCATATCTCCTTTTTGGGGCTTCTTAATTAATTGTATGCATGTCTCAGTGGAGCATGGTAAATACTTTGTTATCTGTGCTGTGAATGAGAAATCTTTGTGGGGATCTGGTACCAGGAGTAATTTAAGAAACCAAATCTCTGCCAAAATTAACAAAACTAGATATGTGTGTGTGAGTCTGTTATAATAATACTGAGGGGAGGGTTTTCTGTGCTATCCAGTAGGTAATTCTGTATTTAAGGTTGTCCTCTTGCTTATAGATGTCTCTCTTCCCTTATTATTAACAGATGTAAATTGCAAATAGTTAGCGTCTATGGAAACAGTAACATGAAAGAGTATTTAATGATTGGTATCAATTTCTTGCTCCTCTTGAGTGTTTGTTCTCATCTTCCTGCATGGCCTAGCTAGGCCTAGACATTTCGAGTTTGGGAGACACGGTTATTCAATGTATTCCTGCTGAATTGTGCGAGACATTTCTATGCCTAAAGGCTTTTGGGGTCAAGACTTTCCTAAATAGGTCTGAGCTGAATCAGTGCTGCTTCTGATCCAGAGCAGTGGCATGAAAGACTACCAACTGTTATTAATTCAAACTCAGCAGCCCTCAGAATCAGACACAGTATTTAATGTATGTTTTACAGCAGTACTTGTGTAAAGCTATTCATTGAAACTATATGTAGGATCTATGCAGAGTAAGACTTGGGACTGATGATGAATGACCTCATCGTACCAGGTCATTATGGTCCTAAGTAATTTTGTTGGTTGGTACTTTTCATTTCATACCTGAAATCAAATAAAAATGATGAATTACAGAGAAATGGAAAAAGTATAATTGGCACAATAGGTTATTACACCCCATGATTGGAGGTAATGAATTGCAGCAGGAATTAAAGACAAAGGTATACCAGTTAAACTGAATTTAATTTGCCTAAGTAGTGAAATAGATATTTCTGTCAGGCTGCAATCTTCTCAGGTTATCCAAAGATAATATGGAATCTACAGTCCGTGCATCTTTAAACTAATAGTGTTCAAGTGGTTTAACCCCACAGGTTTGATTTATAATAAGTATTAGGTTGTCATCAGTGTAGGTAAGTGCAAAATCAAACCACAACCAAAATCAGCCCTGACCAAACTTGCTAAATAGCCTTTTGTAAATCTGTGCTTATATATAGCCTGCCTCCAAAGACTTCTCAGGAAAAATAAGTCCTATTCAGAACACAGAAATGTCCTAAAGATCAATGCTCATCATCGTGTAGCATGCTCAGAGCGTTGAAAATAGGACTCAGTAAACTGGCAGATATTTGATGTGGCCATTGTTCAGACCAAACTGGATGTTGCACTAAAAGGAACGTGTATTGTCTTCCTGCTCCCTTCCTCCCTGAACCTTAAACACATGTTTAAGCCTGTGTTCTGTAAAATCCCTGATACATATAGATGGAACAGGAGCAGGACTGGCTTGGTATCTCATAATTTGTGAATTGTTGTATCATTCAGTGATACAAGAGTACCTGAAATAATTGTTTTGCATCTTTTCAGTGTTTTATCACATTCTTGTCAGCATGTGTTTATAAGGAAAAGACCTAAAGAATTCTAGAAGCAAATAAGGTAATCCAATTCTTTAAAAATTAATCACTAAATTGATTTTGATTTTGTGCCAAGGGAGGTTAATTGTGCTTCCTTCATTAGTAGTTGGCACTTGCTACATAGGAGACTTCCTTTCTTAGGTATGCAGGATGCTTTTATTGATACTGACCAGCGTACTTTCCCCTAGCAAATACATTCATCTGCAATCTGACAAATATTTAAGAATGATTTTTTAAGTTGAAAATTTTTGTCTTCCAACTCTCTAAACAGGCTTTAGAAATAACACCTTGCAGTTCTTAGCAAGGAGCCTGTTAGCTAGCTTTTGTTTAGATTGCAAGTCCTTTACTTTTCAATTTCTTTTATCCATTTAAAATAATTTAAATAACCCAGCAACCCAGCACTCTGAATAAAATCATTCTAGCACCTGTAAAAGTTTGAACTCACAGTACAAAAGGGAGTGTTGCTCATGCAGGGATTGTTGAATGCTAATAAGCTTGGCACGTCAACTTGCTGCAGCTCCTTACAAGCCCTGTAATTCGAAAAGTTCACCTTGAAGTTTCCATATAATTTTGCCATTCATTGTGCATGTAACTTTTGTTGTTAATACTGGCGTTCTTTTACAGGCCAAAAATGAGACAATCACATTTGAGTAGCAGCTTTATCAACACATTAATTCCTGTTGGTAATTTTTTGTGTCCCTAGGTCACTTTTTTCTTTTGGTTAGCATGATATAATCTTATTTTATTTTCTTTTTCCTGTAACTCCCACTATTGTCAACAGGCATTTCTTTCCAGTTGAACACACTATTTACTGTGCTTTTCATATTTCAGCGTAGCTTTGGACTAATCTTCTTTTTTTTACAGCTCTTTAATGCTACAGATTTATTATTTCTTTTTTTCATCTATTTCCACACACAGACTGTATTTCTGCTTCAGCGTTTTCTCTTTCACTAGAGCTTCTATGCACCTTGCTTGGTTTTCAAAAGCTTTCTTGTCCTAACCTTGCACCACTATTGCTAACTACCTCTCCTCACCTCCTCTGTTAGGATCCTAAATGTTTCAGATCAATTACTTAGAAGTTTGAGCGGAAAGTTTATGCAGTTTTGGGGATTTTCTGTTTAGTTGCCAGTAAAAAGAATGGTAGGAAAATACACAGAAGATGCAGTAAAGGGTTAAAATTAAGCAGTGAAACATTCCTCTACCTCTTTCTTTATATTGTTCTACTGGGTGAGGAATTGCTTATATTATTTGTGAAAACAAACCAGGAAATTTGGAAAAGTAAGGATCTCCTTATGAATTTAAATGAAAGTCTTGTGTGTAATATTTCTATGGGCCCCAAACAAATAACCTTTGCATTTGTTTCATCCTTTCTCATGCATTTTAATTGTGTGCATGAAGAGGTATAAAATACAAAATGCTGAGCAAACAAATAAATGCTTAGACAATGAAATATTAATTGGTATTTAAAAACACCTTGAGAGGCTAAGATGTGTAGGACTTAGTCTCAGACTTGGAAATGAATATGCATCTAAGTAAGGTATAATTTCCCGCACAAAATAATGTTTCAAGAGTGTTAGAAGACTGAAAAGCCAATACTTGGGGTTTAGCCTCTGTGGAAAGGTAAATAAGACTTCTACAATTTTATTTTGTGTTGATATACTTAAACCCTTCCCTCTTCTCCCCCCTCGCCCCTGTCTGTGAGGCTGTCTTGCTTGTAAATGGTAAAATTTTCACATGACACCTTCAGTAACAGTCTTATATTTTGAAAAATGTGTATATCTTTCTGCAAACATATTCTGAGATATAAGCATGTAAAAAGAACTTGAAGCAAAATGAGTTCACCTGTCTAGCTTCTGTCTGGAAAGCGTTTCATCTCTATTTGCTCCCTCCAGAAGACAGCTGGGTACAGGGAGGGAAGATAAACACCCTTGTCTTTACTTCTCAGCAAAATATCTCAACCATGACCAGGATGGATTGCCTATAGGCATGAAAGATGTGGCGCAAAACACCTATTCAATCTTTGTCTCTTCTACAATCACCACTTAGCACAAATTTATAGTATGAAGATTTTCATGAAGATGACTTTTCAGGTGAGAATTGGGCTGAGACCAATGTGCTTTACTCAGCCCACTGGGCAGGCATCTGTCAGAAGGTAACAGTATTTCGTGGCTGTTTTGAACTTGCATCAGTGCTGAACTGCATAATCTAACATTTTGTAACTCTACACCCACTGTCGTGAAATTTAAGAACCTTAACATGTAAAAGCCATATTGTGTTATAAATTACTCTCCTACTACATCAATGTGTTTTTCTCAACCAGCATCAACCTAGGTGCTAACAAAATCTCCTCAGCCCCCACTAGCTGCAGCAGTTCCTCAGCTTCAGATGGTTCTGAGCGTACACTTCTTCCCCCTCTCAACAGAATTGGGCTTTATAGTCTGACTGTAGCTATAACACACAGAAGACAGTTACAGTTAAGCTGTGACCACAGAAAAGCCACATGCATGAGGCAAAATACTTCCATAAGATTTAGGGATTTATTAATACTTCTCTGCCTGGCTATGGAGAAGACCATGTCTGGGATACGGCAAACAGTCCGGGTCTTCTGCTGTCATGTAAGGTGAACCGTAAAACAGAAGAGGAGAGGCGATTCGAGCGGAGTCTTTCTCTTTGAAAGGAGGCTGAAAGTCCTCTATTTATATCACTTGATGTAGGAGGAAAGGGAAGGAAAGGAGTGAAAAGAATAAAACCAGAGAGCTAAGTGAAAGGACTATGTAAAAACCACAGATTTTTCAATGGCTTTGAGTACATTTGGGCAGGAGAGCAGAAGATGATGTAAGCTTCAGGAGGTATGTCTTTCAGTGATAATGGTGGATTTTAAAAAAAGAAAATCTATGTAAAATGAAATTGGATACATTTCTGAGCAGGACTGTATGACATCCTTGTTTACAACAGCAGGAGATCAGGTTTACAGACCTGGAAGTCTCATATCAGTCCTATGTTTTTAAGCTACACAACATTAATATCATCATTAAAAATAAAAACCATATTTGGACAAAGCCGGAAAGCTGTATTTAACTACTTCTGTCAAAATCACTTGGAAGATAAAAAACTATTTGGTTACTCTGCCCAGAAATTCATATAGTAGAAAAGCATGTTTGATTATAGAGTATTATACTACCATAGATGAATAGTATTGAGCAGCCACAACAGCAGCTCACTTTCTAGGGTGAAATTCTTGCATTCTAGTCTGTAGAAGATAAAGAAGAATAATGCACACATTTGATGTAATGGGAACAGCAAACCTGTCAGAAATACTCTCAGCAAGGTAGCACTCCAGGAGCTTAGTAAAAAGGAGGTAAAATAAACAAATCTGTTTTCACAATAGCTGCACATCACTAGAGCTGAAGCTATTGGAAGGTAACTAGCAGAAGAGAGCATTGTGCTACGAGTGCCAGTCAGGAGAAGCTGGATCCTGGGAGAAAAAGTAAAGCTACTTACCTTAGCCTGTCTGCTGTGAGCTCAGAGTTCATAAAGCCCAATTCAAAGGCTAATACTTCTTTTTGAAGAGCTGCTTTCAGTAGCTTTGTGGGATGGACAATGGGTTTTTTGGTCTCTCCTCCACTTCTGATCTTCTGTTTCTAAATACTGTCGGGCCACATTACATTTCTGCTAACAAGCATCTGTAATTTAACACAATCTTGGCTACCTAGATATTTTAAGGAGAGCACCACATAAAAAAGAAATAAATATTCACATTACATCAGCAGCATTGGGATCATTTGCTCGCCCCTTTCACATTCCATAAAACATAAAAAAGTGAAGTGATCGTGTTGTGCTGATAGCATGATTGTGTTAAGAAAGTGATACATAAACATGTTTTAGGTGAATAATCTGGTGAAGGGTAGCAATACAGAAATTAAGAAAGGAAGAAAGGGACTTGTGCTTTAACTGAAGAAAATCACAAGTACTGATTTGTTCTTTAGCTAAATATACCATCTTCTCATTTATTCTTTTTAAATAGGAAGAAGCAAGTCAGTGTCACATCAGATGATGAAATTAAGTTTTTTATTCCCTGCTTAAGTCTTCCATCTGGTAGCAACGTAAGTACATTGTGACAATAAATATATTCTTGCTAAAAGGTCTATGACATCTCTCTACAGGAGATGAACTATCTCTGTCAGATAAAGTTCAAATTTTGATAATTTAGCTAAGTAAATCTTTTGGGCAGAATAGAAAAGCATAAGTTGTAGTTCTTTCTTGCATAAATACTACTTAACAATTTCTCCAGGTATTTTGAGGCGTTGAACACTTCAGAATATGTCTTGGATTGATTAAGATAAAGTTGGCTGGACCACCAAATTGTAATTAGCTCCATGATGTTGAGCTGGAGGCTGGTCACTACTGGTGTCCCTCAAGGTATCAGGACCCTGGGGACAGCCACAGGCCTTAATTTACCCAACCAGCCCCACTGGGACCTCCAGCCAAGTACCCTCTTTTCCCAGCCCCAGGGCACCATTTCAGCTGAGGAATTCACCCAAGTGGTGGCATGGAGGTGCCCAGGCCCATGCATGTGCCCACCCCCAGATCCTGCTGCCTTCACTCAGGCACTGAACTTCCCAAATTGGCTCTAGACCTGACTCGTTACCTCACCTTGTCTAATGTCTACTGGCCTGTGAAAAGACCCTGTTGCTGTCACCAGACTGATCCTGCTCAGAACCTGTGGGGTTGCACCCTGCCCAGGTTGTGGCCACCCTCCAATACTGGTGCATCTCCCCCTGTGGAGCAGCCCTGCTTGTCCTGCTCCCTGACCCATGGGTCCAGTACTATTTAATGTTTCCAGGTCCAGTACTATTTAATGTTTCCACTAACAACCTGGGTGATGGCAGAGAAGGCACAGTTAGGAAATTTGCAGATGATAGTAGACTGTGGGCAGTGGTCAATATGTTGGAGGGCAGGGTTGCCCTTCAGAGGGACCTCAACAGGCTGGAGAAACGGGCAGGCAACCTCTGGGAGTTCAGCGACTGCAAGTGCCCCATCCTGCAGCTGGACTGGAGCACAGCAATTTGAACATGAGTCGGCGCCATGTCTTCACAGCAGGGAAGGCCAAGCACATCCTGAGCTGTTAGCAGGAATGCAGCCAGCAGGCTGAGGGTAGAGATCTTTCCCCTCTATTTGGCACTGGTGAGACCACACCCTGGAGCACCAGCTCCTTGGAATAAGAGAGAGGCTGAGCTAAGGATCCCAGTGGTGGGCCACCATGCTGGTCAGGACTGGAGCACACAGGGTGTACGAGGAGAGGCTGCAAGAGCTGGGCTTGATCCAGCTGGAGGAGGGAAGGATGGAGGGAGGGAGCCCTTATTGCTGCCTGCAGCTGCCCACTGTGAGTGCGGGGGAGACAGAGCCAGAGACACTCTTCAGAGGGGCACAGTGACAAGATGAGAGGGAACGGACATAAGCTGCAATGTAAGAAATTCTCATTTAGTATTAGGGAAAATAAATGTTCATAAGGAATTGGGGCAGGTTCTTAAAGAGTTGGAGCCTCCTAGGGAGGCTGAGGAATTTCCTTCATTGGAGATACTTGACGCTTGACTGGGTAAGGCCCTGATTTAATTCTGAAGTTGGATCTGTGAGCTTCAAAGTTGGCTCTGCTCTGAGCAGGGGATTAGACTAGATAACCTCCAAAGGCCCCTTCCATCATAAACTGTTCTACCTTTATGTGAAAGTTGTTTGTTCCGATAAGGAGACATATTCTTATATTTGCAGATGGGTAAACTAAGGCAGTGGTTAAATAGGCTACCCAAGGCAATAAAGCTATTTAGTGGCATCAGATTTCAGTAAATATTTGCTTTACACCTTTCTTGCTCCTTGTTTGAAGTGTGCCTTCATATATTCTCATAGAATCTATGTTCATCTTAACTTACTATGACAATATTTTTTGGCAGACTACTGATCCTCCCCACCTGCTTTACTTAGCTATTTTATGAGTTATTAAGCAATACTGAGTATACAGCTACTTACATGCTCTTCAGAGGTTGGTCTTTTTTTATATTTTAAATAAAACAGCCCTTGCATATTTTCATTTATCATCATGAGCAGGTGACCATGTCAGGAAGGCATGACAGTTTCATTGCCTATGCGAATGTGCAAGGTTAACCATTGTCTTTAAGTAGACAAAAGAATGATGTGTAAGTATGCATTCATTGATTCAAGCTACATCTAATTTTTATAAATTATTATTGTTCAAATAAATGTACGGAAAAAAGGACATCTCACATGTATACACATACATATGCATATATATATATATATGCACACACCCCAGACTGATTTGTTTAAAAAAAGGCTCCAGCATATGGAAACTGGAAGATGTTGTCTTTATGGAGTTGCTGGAGGAATTTGCGTTTACTCCTCCTCAGCCAGGCTGCGTGCCGGCACAACATTCCTTTCATCTTGGTCAGCTTCTGAGAGTCAGGTGCCTCAGTCTGGTTTGCAAGTGCTGTTTGGTGCCTTCTGCTGCCTTACAAGTGTATGGAGATCATTTACACCAATTCAGTAAAATAGTAGGTTAGAACCTTCACATTGATATTTAAAGGCTTTCTAAAGCCCTTAGTAACTGTAATTCATGGGCATGTTACCTGAATGTAAACTGATAATCATATTTCTCTGAGCCTTGAAGCTTTTGCTTTACTCCACATATAATGTAACAGTGGTAAATATTTCAAAATTTAAAGCTGTGATAGTATATTTGCAAGTCCTGCATCCCCGGAAGTCTGTTAAACTCGGGGCTGGAGGCTCTACATAGCAAGTCAGTGTCTGTCTCCCTCCTCTTCTATTTTTAATTGAAAAATTATGACTCAAAGCAGACATGAAAGATTTAAATTGTAGCCCATTTACTAGAAAGAAGCTTGTGCTGTTTATGAGTTTTAAATCTTTCTTTAAAATACAAGAAAAGACTTCGTCTAAGTGCTTGTATATAGCACAGCTGTAAATTCTTGTTTATCTGCTGTGCTGCAGTTTGTGTGTCTGCGTTTCTCTTCTTGTTGTGATTACTGAAGAATGTTTTTTTCTTTATTTTTGAGAGCTCTACAGTGCTGGCATTTATCGAGAGAAGACACACAGCACAGCCTTGCATAAATAATGGCACTGGGCCAAGTACAGCTGAGGTAGTTGCCAGCACAACTCCATTGAAGTCAAAGGAATTGCACCACGGGTGAGTTTGGCCGTTGGCTCGGGTTATGTAGGACTTTAACATGACAATTTTCAGTAATGCATCAGCTGTTTAAGGTAGTCAAGTCTGGTTTAGCTTCTTGGTTGAATACCGTATTTGAGTTATTTCAAATAAAGGAGCTGAACTTCTGCTCGATCGAGTGAATGGGGTTTTTGTTAGTAGACTACTTTTGCACTTCCTTTTCTCACTTAACCTGCCGTGAGTGCTAAATAACTCGATTTCATGAAATGGCACGACAGTAGTACGGGCATCCAGCGAATTCCTGGGAAGAAGCACTGTGCTGAATATTTTGTGGGTTTTGTGTTCTGCTCTTGTACTTAATATATTGCATTTTAAGCGATAAGACGATGCCTGTTGCCTGAATGCAAGCATTCTTTTGGACCATCATTAAAAATCTGCAACCAGCACTGATTTTTAGTGGTGCCCATTTTAGTTCGTCTTGTTGGCTGTTGTATGGATCCACTTGTGATCAGCCTCCTAAATAAAGAACAAGTGAGTAAACAACTTATATTGTGCAAGCACAGAATAAACTGTGCTGAGCATTTAGTAGTAGAACAGGTCAGTAAGTTTATAATAGACCTAATTTACATACTAAAAAGCCAGAGGTTTGTCAGAGGAAGCCAAAAGAGGTTTAGATGTTAAATTTTGGGGCATATGGAAGAATGGCAACCTGATCCAGACCTCACATTCCTATTACTAAGTACTGTTGAGTAAGCGTCTCAGCATTAAGTATAGGTGCCCATCACTTGAAATTCATTAGAATTTAGACCTGTGTTTAATGAGTCATTGCTAGCCCATGATTGTATCACATATTTTTCAATAGCAGGCATTTTCCTTAAAGTTAGGCATCAGGGTCACTTAGTGAAGAGAAATTGTGGCATATCTTTAAAGCAAGTTGCCACACAAATATGTCTTGGGACTTGAAGAAGTTAAGTACCTACAAAAACCCCCAAAATGCTAGTGAGAAAATGTGAAGGATCCCAATGATGTTTTGTTTTGTTTTTTTTCCTTAAATATCAGATTTTATGCCAATATTTCCATTCTTTGTTGAGTCAGAGGAGAGACAGAACTCAGTTATGATGTTGAGTAAAAACAAATTGTGAGAAACACTAAGTGAAGAGACAATTAGAAAACAATCCAATGCACAGTTCAGGCTTGTGCAACTTTTTGTGATATTTCACATTCCATAAAACTTTTCCTCCTCAATTGGTGAAAAAAACCCAAACCCCAAGAGGGGTGTCATTTAAAACAATAAATCCTTTTGCAAGTTCATTAAGCTACATCCAAAATTTGAATTTTAATTACTGCAAATTTGAAATACAATGTTCTTGCTTATCAATAGGCAAAAGATACATTATTTTGAAGAAGATCTACTACTAAAGTGGACATATAGCTAGCTCTTGTAGTCTAGTTAATCTAGTGATTTCAGCTCCCAATCATTAACGTTCAATAGATAGCTCTAGAAGAAATGCACCTGATGATAGCATTGGAGAATTTGAGGGAAAAGTTTGAAGAAAAAAATTTACCTCCTTCACATAAACAACAACAAAAATAATTTCCAGAACAATGTTTTTTTAAAAGGATACCATTAACTAAGAAATACTTGTTTTATTTATTGTTTTAATAGTGTAATTTTCTCAAAGGTATGTTATGAATATGTTGTACAGATATTTTGGGGAAAAAAAAAAAAAAAAAAACCAACAAAAAAAACCCAAACCCAAAACATGCATCTCCTTTTATATAAAGGGGAGTAAAAAAGTAATGAAATAAATGTGTTATTCTAACCACATGGATAAGGAAAGCATTACGGATTAGTATTGGGGAAAATACATCCCTGTATCTGCTCATTTCCGTAAATCAAGTTGCTTTCACACTGTATACGTCCATGCTAAAAAAAAAGGTCTGTGCGGCAGCCCCCAGTGTTACTCTGTTGTACAGGCTGTATGTCCTATGGGCATGAGCTCCTGGAGTCTCATACCAGCATATGTCTATATTCAGCTTTCTTTCAAGCCATACCCTGGAGCTAATATTTGCTCTCATGTACGATTTGTTCCATTAGCTACTGTTAGCCAAACAAATCAGATTGTTGGAGAAACGCAATGGGATCTGTAATTGTCCCTTCCTTAGAGGCATGTTTCAGTGCAAGCAGTCAGTGTGTAAAGCTTTCTTTATACCTGGCTCCCAGATCTTCAGAGATTATATGCTAGGGACAGCAGAGACGCCTGTTAACCACAATGGCCATAGCCTTGACTCTCTCAGGAGCAAAAACCAACACTAGGTAGGTGACAAAGCAGAAATATACCATGTTCTGCAGTGACAATTTTTAATGAGGTTTACCAAGTTATTTAATTCCTGAGTAATATAAATGTTTCACTGGGAAACCAGCCCTGCTTTTATTAATGGGCAAATTACAGAAAAATAAACTGTGTGAACTGTATATAAACTGTGACAAACTATAGTAGGTAAGATCTCTGAAAATGAGAAACACCCCAGAGAAACTAGGTGGTCCTTTCTTTGCCTAAAGCTTTGCCAATCAACTAAGCTAAATACACATTTCACAGCTTGTTGCTTCTTGAATACATTCAACCGAGTTCATTTTGCGTGCCAAGTGCTTGTTCAGAATACACTGAATGTAACATCCAGTTTTTCTGCCAAAATGGCCTCTGTCAAGTGTCTCTCCTGCATTTAGTCAGCTACAAAAGCTGTTTCTTGCTAGTGAATTCCAGCACCATCAGTGTTTTCCCCGAATTATTATAGTAAGAGCACTTCTTTCATTGTTTTGTAATGTGAATGTTCAGTTCCTCAGTTTGCCAGAGGGGACAAGGAGGCTGTTGCTGCCTTGGCAAGCAGAGGACTTGCAGAAGATGCACAGGCTAATACTTTGTTTGCCTTCTGTTGCCTCTCTTCTTTAATATGCTCAGGTTCATGTCAAATGATACATTCAAGCATGTCCTTAAAATCTTTCCAGAGAAGAGGGGAGATTCATTCTGTTCATGTTACATGTGCTGCCTTAGAGCAGCTTCCCTCTCAGGCTAGCCTGCACCTGCCTGTCTGTCATCTCCCTGGACAGTCTGGAATTATACTTGCAAATAGAATTGTCAACTTTTGTAGGGATTTGAACACAGTGACATGCATGCTAATTCTCTTGTTGCTTCTCAGCCTCAGGCTAAATAACATTAATTTTCCTTGAGTTGTTTCAGAGAAACATTCTGTACAGGGCATAAAATTGGATTTGGTCACTCAGGGTTAAAACACTGAACGCCTTTATTAATAACTTGCCAGAGTGAGGTTACAGTGTGCAACAGGAAACACATTTTGGGGGTTCTAGTATAAATGAGAAAGTGATGTAGCACAGAGAAGCACTGTAAAACAAAGCCTCTGACTAGATCAGGGCCCTTCAATTATATTAACTGTTTCATTGCAAATATGAGTCAAGTGTACATTTTGGCAGGAGCGAGAAATCTGAAATCATATGATTGTCCTTGCCAAAGCTGTATTTCTAAAGTCTCTCCTTATTTACGTGCCTAGCTACAAAACCAAAACAGCACTGTGCTGGCCTTCAAGTCATGGGCGGTTTTCATTAGTCAGTTTAAAAAAAATAATCAAGTCTTGGCCTACATTCCCAAAATGTACAGTGTGGCAGTCTGTTACAAAAAGAAACCTTAAAGTTTCTATTCCCTTAGCTCCTTTTATTTCAGTTTTGTTTTTCCTGATGAATTGTGGAACTTGAGGCTGAGCCTTTCCCCTGCTCGCATGTGTGTGTGTGTGGGCAGGAGGAGAAGGGACTTGGTTCCATGGTACAGCATTGCCACCTTGAAAATGAAGACAGCTACCCTGGACACAGAGCTGTTGTGCATGGGTGGATGGCTGAATACATCTGTACCACCTCCGTTGAGCCCACAAGAAATGTAATAGTGCAGTTGTACACTGCTGCTGAGCTCAGAGGCTCTTCTGAAGAAACTGACTCATTCTCACCTCCACCAGACTTGCCTGTTCTCTCTTGCCTGACTCTGCTGGCTCTGATAGTGTTCTGGCCCTTGGGAAGATAGTCTAAGGAGTTAAAGCAGCAGAAAATTAACCCTACCGAAAAGAAATTAAATAATCTTCTGTTTAATATGTCTTTGAGTTGTTGCAAGAAAAGTAAGGCATCCTATCTCAAGGAGAAGTTGCAGTTAAATCTCCTCAACTGTATTGTAAAAACTGGTTATTAAGTAATTTGAGATACACTTGTGGAGATTGGGGCTAGCAGGGTCAAATTTATTGGGTCCCCAGTCTATAAGCATTATAAAGAAAACATTAAGAGAGGCACGATGGGCATTGCATTGGGTGCTAGTAGTTACCTAGTCTGGGTTTTCAAGTTTGGGTAATGCAAGACAGATTTTGTTTATCAGCAATGTGTAGGTGACTGGCCATGCTATAACTGGTTGTCACTTTTCTGCATCTTCCTCTTTTCTGCTTTCTGAGGATTTTAAATTTCTCCAATTATTTCTCTTCTCTTGTCCCTGAGGGGGAGGCACACTGTCACACTTGAATGATGACTTTTAGAGCATCTTTTCAGTAATAATGTTTGGTTAGAACAGCTCTGAAAACTCCCTGTGATGATTCTAACCAAGAGTCCTATATCTTGACAGCTTTGTACTTCTGTTATGGCTTGGACATGGTTTAACACTGAAGCTATAATAAGACAGATTACAGATTGTGGAGGAATGTTATACATTAGTTTCTAATATATAAAATCAGTGTTATAGTAGGACATCAGGCTCCAAGTTTGCCTGTTTTCCCCCAGCTGTATCCGTTGGATGACTAATAGGATGTTACCTTTCCAGTGAGACTCTCCACTGGTTTTGCAAGGAGCTGTACCATAACCTTTCCAAGAGCTGGTGAACTGATAAACAAAGACCTTGTTTATGGTGAGTCAGGCAAGTTTACTGATGGGTAGATTTAGAGAGCAGTTCTGCTTCAAAGAACTTCTTTTTTCTTCGTATTTCAAATCCAGAAAAACCTTTGCACAAATAAAGCAAGTCAACATCAGATTTCATCATAATTCTATTCCATGAAAATATTGTCAGAAGCATTCAACTAAAAGGAGGAAGGAGAGGATATTGCATGTTCAGGCATCCTGCTTTGCATATACAGAAGGTGGGAGTCATCTCCTTACCAGCTGAACTGTCTTGAAGGTTACAGCCTTCTGTGAGCATCAGAGTTGCTTACTACCTTGGAACATAAAAGAAGTTAATCAGGTTTTTTAAGATGTGTTCCAAGAGGATTTTTTTTCTATTCTCCTTCAGAAAAAGCCCAATGAGTTAATTAGAGAACACCAGGAATTAAAACAGCACGAGACGCTCACTGCTGTTTGTTTGAAACAATGAAATCAGTTAAGCCACTAAAAATCTAATCAGAGAGTTACAAAGACCTTAAGGCCTTTCCCACACTGGGAATACAGTTGTAGTAGCTCAGCGTACAAGAACTACGCTGTTTCTGGCTCAGCTCTGCTGGCTGCCCCAACAACCATGTATGGAGATTTTGTCTGAGCTGTTTTACAGATGCATTTTGAAATACTGATACTGGTCTCAACCACGGGCACGTGGATCTTGTGTCACACAAGTGGTATGCATAGCCATACTAGTTTCCCCATCTGTAAATTCTTTTGCCCACTCTGGATTTTTCTTTCTTCTCTGTAAGCTGCAAGAAGCCCATGTGTTCACTCATGCATGATAACAGCACTGTGGAAGAGTTTTTTCCTAGCTGAATTTTATGTGCATTGGGATTATTCACATTTTACTGCACATATGTAATGCATACACACATATTTCTATATCTATATACACACGCACACAGAAGACATATGCTAAAGTTGCTAGCAGGTATGAAAACTTGAAATTTTCTTTCTTTTTCTTCTTTGTGTATATAAACAGTAATTTACATCTATATATATATCTATCTTCACACACACAAAAGACATGCAAAAGTTGCTAGCAGGTATGAAATCTTGAACTTTTCTTTTTTTTTTTTTTTTGTGTATATAAACAGTAATTTACATTGCTAATTACATCACTGTAGTATTAATTGCTAGAGCACCTGACATCAGTTTTTGGTTGGCTATGAAAACTATTGCCCCATATTATTTTCCTTTTTACATTACATTTCCAGCTCCCACAGTAAATTGCTTCCAAGAGACTCTGGTTGCCACCATCTTCTGCAATACAACTTTGTCTGACAGCAGGTATTATTCATGTGTTCATCAGCATTGTCAGCTCAATCTTTGGTTCAGAGCTTATAACTAATTAAAAAGTTTTTACATTAATACAGATATGCTCACGTTACCATGTCTTTTCTCTTTTATCTGGTTTGTTTCTTCACGTGTCTCCTTCTGCCCCATGTTGCCCTTTCCCTTCAAGAGTACAAAGGCACACATGTGTGAAAGAATGGATGAAGGAGCACATAATGAGTCATGCTCCATCACCAAAAAGCAAAGGCGGCCACTGTTTTGGAAAGTCTTGTATGTTTTTTCTTTGGCATGTTATCAGATTTTTTTGATGTAATTTCTTGTTCCTTGCAATGGAGATATCTACTGGCTGCTTAATGAGGTTTTGGATGACAGTTAACATCTTTTTATCCAAAAGCAATGAATGTAAGTATTTACTCTACCTGAATCAATATCAAGTAGATCAGGAAGTAACTTTGGGTGGAGGAGGTGTTCTCTCTCTCTTTCACACATACAGATAGCCAGAGTTAATCTCATTTTATCTGGGGACCTAGAATTATGTTTGTGTTCAGATCTTCTTACTCTTCCCTAGAAAGCACTTATTTCACCATTCTTAAGAACAGATAACAGATACTGGCTTGTTGTGACTTGCCTGTGTGTCAGACGGTGGTGACCTTTGAACATGGGAAATGTCATGATGGATTTTACTCTGAAAGCTAGTTACAGATAATGGAAACACTTAAGATATTTTTCTGTTTGCTAGAGCAATAGTTAGCTTGTGACAAAATAAAGCATTTTGTTTCTCACCCTCCTCTTCCTTCCTTCTTCTTCTTTCCCCATCCCCCAATGAATTTGCCCAAGACAAGAAACTGTGAATTTCATATCAGCTATTGAATGTAGGCCAATGTTGGTGTCATGTTTTGTGACTTGCTTGTGGCAATTTTCAGTTCTGTATACTTAAAACATAAAACTGGTTTCCCTGAACTGTATTAGCTCCGTCACCCCCCAGCAGCGTCAATAAATGGGAGCAAACAAGAAACTCAACAATGCTTTTTCATCCACTGATTCCTAGTTCAGGTAGTCAGGTATTGTAAACTTGACTGAAAGCAAAACATTTTATCGAGGTTGTGTGTCTTTCAGCCACTGATTAATACTCTTTCTTCCCTGTCAAAGAGGGAAGGGAACTGATGAGATTGTCACACACTGACAATTTCCCTTATTTCTAGCCCAAGAAAGTGGGTTTTCCAGTATGACTGTACCTGTGATCTAGGTTGGAACAGAGAAGGGTCAACCAGGTCACTGTCTTCTTGGGGCAAAAGCTAATGTTTGCAGAAAGCTTGGATAATTTGGGCATGATTGCTGTGGTGCTGGAAGGTTAAGATGGGTCTCCAAGGAAACCATTTCCCAGTGGATTTTAACCTGGGCAGCTAGAAATCAATTGTTATGTGGTCACTTTGACCTAATAACTCTGCTGAGCTTTCAATTTTAAGAATTATGCTTTTTCTGTATTTAATGGCCCATTTTGTTTTGTATGGAGGATAGAGATTTTGATTACAAGAAAACTGAACAAGAGCAAAAAAGAAACTACCTCATTCAATCTTTTCTGAGGAAGAGATTTTTAAAGAGTAGAGTAAACAAGTAAATTTCAAATAGGCAAAGAGAACCCTCCTGCAGCAGTAGCAGTTACCTTAGAAAACAGGTGCTAGAGCCAGGAGAGAATGAAAACACCCTTATGCTCAGAAGGCACACGATTTACCAGTGGGATAGAATATAGCATGTGCAGGTTATCCGCCTCAATAAACACCATTTGTTTTTTTCTCCTGGAAATGGGGGTAAATGTGGAAAAGAAGGAAATAAACCCCTTGTGTCTTAGAGAGAGATAGCTTCCCAGGATCAAGTGTCCTTCTGCATAAACCTTTGCATGTACTTATGGAACAGTATTTTTCTTTGACAGGGTGCAAATGGACTGAGCAGCTCAGCTGTGAGTATGTCAGAGCTTTATAATATGCTTTATGTCCTTCTCGTATTTTGCATCTCTATATACGCATCTATATGTGTAAGTATCAAAATCTTATTCTCCTGCTATTGCTGGTGTTTTGTCATTTGCTTTGAGGAAGAGAGGACAAATTCTTATTTGTTACCGCTAAGTGCTTCTTTGCATGAAGTGAGATCCTATGCAACACTGGGTACTTCTGTGAAGGAAGAAGTGTCCCCTAAATCACATGTAGTCAAAGGAAATTGAAAAATTCTCTTTGTAGGATTATGATCTTTTCTACATCCCACAGTGGATCTCAATGTCTTTTCTGCTCTAATATCACGTTACTAAAGGACACATATGAAATAGCAGGTCAAGTTGGAAGACATACACCATTTAGATCTGAAAAAGCCCTTCAGCTACAATCGGGTCAATGCTTCAAAATACAAGATGAAACATTTTTATAGCCACACTGAGTAAGATTTATCATTTCTTTGTAAAACAAGGGACAGAAGAGGGAATAAAAGAACAAACGTGAGGAAAAAAGGCATCAGGAAAGCAATAGAGGACACAGAAGCAGAATAGAGTGCATTGCACAGAAGAATAAATATGCAATAAACATACCAGAAATGCCTTTAAAAACCCCTCAAAAACAGTTCATCTTTAATGAGAACAGCTGGGGTAGGGAAATTGTGCATGATCAAGCCTGATGGGATGTGTAGAGAAGATCCAAAGACTCAAAAGGCTACTGCATATTCTTAAGTTTGCTATTATTTTTCTTGTTGGCATGGTATTGTCAGAATTTTGATTTGAAATGGCTTATTTTCCCCATTATTTTTCGGTTTCAGCTGGAGAGAGTTTTCTTTTACCATTTGTAAGAGTTTTTTTAGTGTGGGTTTTTTTAGTAGTAGTCCAATCTCATTACACTGGTAATGCCATTAAAAGCATCCCCAGCTTTTGGGAGTATCATGTGACTCTTTCCAAGGAGCAGTGCAGTGGAGGCTGAAGGAGGTTATATACTGAACCACGGCATCCATGGGAGTGAAGGAAATAGTTCCGTAGGCCTTATTCCCTTTCTGCAGGACTACCAGAGCCAGGCAGGAAAGCTGGAGGGATTCTTTGACCTTTTCTGTGCCTTATTTTCTCTGTCAGTCAAATACTCACTTTAAGGCTAAAATTATTTTTAAACCCTCAGGTAGTAAATGTAACGTATTCACATACTAAACATAATTGAAGACCATAGCCAGCACCATTATAAAAAACACACCCCTTGATGATCTTTTTTCAAAATGCATAACCATTGCCTCTAGACCCAGCAAGGGGCTGTTAGAGTGGTATTTTCCAGAAGTCAGTCCAATCTGTTGATAAAAGCCTGGGATGCTGAGTGCTTCCTGAAAGATGTTTCCTGCAGCCAATTGATACTGATGTTAGGGGCAAGATGCTTAAAAATGCATGGCAGATGGCTCACAGCAATGATGTGAGAGGATTTATCCTCCAACAGACAACACTTTATTCCAGTTCTTTCGCTGGTGACTTTTGTCATGTTGAGCAAGACAGCAAAAGCTAAGGCAGAACGAAATATGATGTCTTTCCAATGAACATTTCAGAACACACTTGAAAAGTTTTTTGCTTTGAAAATGAATTATTCAGTTTTGCAATGTAAAAGGGAGGGATTTTTTTCATTTGGATTGGAAATGGGAAGCATTAATTTTATTTTTTTACGTTTCAGTGCTGGCTTTTTAGTTACTTGAAAAAATGAACTGGGAAGTAGTGGTTTTCCTAGAACCTACTGAATTATAATTTGCAAATATATGTGTAAATGTCTTTATGTAAATACATATATATACATATATAGAGGTGTGAATATATGTAGACACAAGAATTGGCTTCAAAACAACTGAGAACATCCTTAAGTCCAGCCTCCCTCTTTTGAGAGATTCTGAAGTGTTAGAGAGGACTTGGATTTATCAGGTGTGATAACCTTACCTTGCTTTGCCGTATATAAAGTTTGCCTGTGTATCAGTGTCTCCTGTGACCTTTGATTAAGAATGTTACAAGAGTTCAGGTGGGAAGAAAAGATGTGAGAAGTCAAGTGGATAAATTGGAGAGGGCTCCTGTACACCATAGCACATTAATACTCTCTCACCCAAATATCAAAAGACAGGAACTATAAAAGCAGAACTGTGCAAACAGTCTTTCTGATGGTATGATTATAGTTCAGCTTAAGTTTTCAGCTGAGAGTAACATTTTTTCCTTCTGAGCTCTCTGGTAACAAAGAACGATTGCCCTCTGTGGAGGGTGAACTTTCCACCTCACCTTAAAAGCTGTCTGTGCTTTGATATATCATACCAAAAAGTCCTGTCTTTCTGACAGACCTGGCATAGAGTCCAGAATGCAAGCAACTTCTTTGCTGTTTGCACTATTTTGTTGCTCGTTATTAAGATTTAGAAAACCGGCACTCTTTCTGCAGTATGGCTTTCCATGGAAATGCCTACGTGGTCCATCCACTCTTTTTCCTGAAGGAACAGTCCCATGCTGCGGGAGCGGTCACTCCTGTTTCAGAGACATATAGCTAAGGCACTGTATGGAGTCACCAGGTTCTGCTTATTTCAGGTACCAAATTTGAGACACTTAGAAAATGAGTTCTCAGAGTGTTTTACTGTTACGTAGTGCCGTGTTTGTTCAGAGTAGAGTCACCCTTAATGTCACCAGGACTTTGACATCTTCAACAGTTTTAAATGTCAAACCTTGAGGTATCCAGACAATGGAATACCTCAAATTTAATAACTGCTAATGGAAAGCTATGCTTTAGGCAACTCATGTACCATCATAGAGAAACTCATGTTAGCAGAGCGGTGGTATGCAATATGATGGGGTAAGCCATGATGCTGGCCCTTCTGTTGTCTTGGAGCGTGCCCAAACCAAGACACTATTCAGGAGAGAGTCTTACTCCCGAAGCAATGCCGTATGGAGCAATCTGAGACATTCACCCATTTGTTGACATGTGCATCTTCCTAATTCAGAAACAGACTGAACAAAGTTTAGCTAACCAGGCAATTCCACACAGGATTCTGAAAAACAAAAGGCAAAGAAAAGGCAAATGCCATTTTACAATGACGTATTAAACTGCAATATATAACTTCATAGTGAAATAGAAAATCCAAGTGTGGCTTAAATAAGAAGACAAAAACATTGAGTTTAGGACTGAAAGGTGTAAAACAAGTAAAATCCGTCTGGAATCAATGCGATTCTTTTATATTAATAGCCAAATGATCAAAACAAATTGAAATTTTGCCACTCGAATTAAGAAACTGATCTCTGAGAGAAGCAAAAAAACCCCAACTGCCTAAGTTTTTACATCGAATGGCATACAAATAAGAACATCAAAAAGAGCTGTGTATCCTCTGCAGTTCCAGTACACAGTAAGCATAATAAAGGTAAGTGGGTTAAGGGTTGCAACTGGGTTAGAGAAATGTGAAAAAGGCATGCATTTCTCTGAATTTTTTATTTTTTTCCTCATGGTCTCAGGTTGTTTCACATCCCTTTGATATTCCCTGTGAAATTCAGTTTTCTCAGGTCAAAAAGGGGACTCTCCAAATTTCAGGGAGGAGCTTGAGGTTACTGGAGCCTTTAACACATGAGTTCACCAGGAAGGTAACTTCCCGGGTGATTTCACTGGAAATGGATTGTGCCCTTATAGTGAACAACTAATTAAAATCCTGACGATAACGTGCAGTGGTCTCTGACAGCCAGCTGACAAACGGACCAGTTTCCCTGTCTCTGAATTTCATAGGACAGGTTTTGATCTTGCCTAGAGCCAAGGAAAGCTGCATGCTGCCAAAGCACCTGCCACGGGGGGAAAGGTGGGTTTCCTCAGGCATGTGGTACCACCGTGTGACAGAGGCTGATGTCTCCACAGCAGGTTCTGTGGCCAAAGTATGGCAGCTTAGCGCCAAAGATCTGGTGGGACATGAGGAGCAGGCTTTGCGCTTGGGTGGCTGAGAAGTTCTGGTTTTTCTTAGGCCAGTTTTGTTGAGGGAGCAGTAAAAAAGCAGCACGAGGGAGCAACAGTAACATCTTAAAACAGCAGAGCTATTGGGGGGAGGGAGGACAGTGGAGATCTGCTCATGGTTTGGCCCATTAGCATCAGGAGAGTGAAAAGAGGGAACAGTAAAGGAAAAAATATCTGTCCCAAGCCTTTTGTGGCTATGATATGTACAAATGTTGGAAAAAAAAACCCTCAATGTTTTTGAAAACTTTGGGAAAGTTTTTTTTAATACATTGTTAATGCTTAAGCTATTTTCTGTTTTGGGCTAGCCAGGTTATTAAGGTTCCATTTTCTAATTCTGAAGAAGAGAAATCCTTGACTGATTATGAAAATGTACCCCAGGAGCAGACTGTGAGGCTCTGTCTCCACATACAAGGCAATAATTTAAAATGCTAGTTTTATTTTCCCTTAGCACTTGGGAGCATTAAAACCTGCAATAATATAAGGCATTATCAATGAAAAAAGTTAGTCTGTACTCAGTTTCATAGACCAATACTGTCCAAGTTTGCAAGCCTGTATGTATGTTGTGTGTGATGTCTCATCATCTGAGTCTAACCTGAGGAGTTTTGAATGCTGCATCTGGGCAACACCAAGCATCCAGAGGAAGTTGAAATATTTGTAGGTTCCTAATTTGGGGGAAAACAGAAAAAAAGAGAAGGACTTGGTAAATTTTATGAGTGGTGACCACACATACAGCTTAATAATTCTCAGCCTTCCAGAAAATGCCTTGTCATATCTAGATAAATTAGGAATTAACAATTACTAAAATTAAGTCTCTCTCTATTTCTTTTTAATGTACTTTGGATTTCTACTTCACTACTTCTATTTCACTAGTGAGGACAGCTGCAAAACTCTCCTTAACTACTGCTTTCCCAGCAGACTTGGAACTGCTTTGTGAGATGTGAAGGAAAGCTTTCTGGTTTTAGCAAGCCAAGTCTTTGTCTTCCTTTCAGTGATGTGTTTCCCTGGGATACCATCCTGTCTTCAGACTTTCGGGAAGTGAAGCAATTAAGCGACATTATAATAAAGAGGAAAAAAAGCAAAAAACAAACTGCCTTTTAACTCTATGCCCCATTAAACTTCTCGCAATTACAGTGTTCGTGGCCAGTGTCCCCTTGCTCCCATTTTTCTTCCCATGCACAGACACGTGTAGTTGTAGGCTGCAAAGTGTTATACTCCACAGCCGGTATCATTTTCACAGACTGTCATGATCTGTGGTTCTTCTGACTGCCCATAGATAGCTTTGAAAGTGAAAACTAGTCTGTTACAATGCAAATTAATGATAAGTCAAAAAAAAAAAAAGACTGAGCTATCTAGATTTGAAATTAAATAGTAGGAAGGCCAGGACAAAAGGACTGGAAAGATGAGGGAGAGGTCTAAAGATGAACCTATTAATGGACCCAGGAGCCCATTAAATAGTAGGAAAGCCAGGACAAAAGGACTGGAAAGATTAGGAAGAGGTCTAAATATGAATCCATTAATGGGTCCAGGGACCCATTACTTTCAGTGGACCTGTGGGTCAAAGCAGGATTGCTCCCTTTTGGCTAGCTTAGAAATCATGTAGCAAGCTTGTTTGGAAGCAATGCCTTCTGTAAGCCTGAAGACTGAGAGCTACACTGGGGAGAGGGGAGTCCAATGCTATGAGAAGTTTTTTTTGGACATCTGATTTACAGGGAGAGAGAGACTTTAAAGCAGGCACCAAGCAGGCCTAAAACATTATTATTTTTTTTGCATATTGTTTTGTTAGTTTTAATAGATATTTCTGAAAGAAAAAGGCCACGAGGACGAAGAGAAGAGAAGAGAAGAGAAGAGAAGAGAAGAGAAGAGAAGAGAAGAGAAGAGAAGAGAAGAGAAGAGAAGAGAAGAGAAGAGAAGAGAAGAGAAGAGAAGAGAAGAGAAGAGAAGAGAAATAGCTGGCCAGATTGGCTAGCTGAGGAAGGAGGAGCAGAGCATGAAGGGCAGCCAGCAGCAAGGGGTAGGGCAGGAGTGGAAGGGATGGAGAGCATCTCACCTGCAGGGCTAGCAGCACCTGGAGCTGCGCCGTGCTGCCTAGCAAATCCTGTCGGCTTTGCCAGGGAGGAGGGTATCACTGTGGCATACTGTCACTGGAAAAGAAGACCAAAAAAGGTCTTGAAATAATTTTGAAAATTAGGTACTGCAACTTGGTCATATGCCTTGCTTCAATCTTTCTGCTCTTCATAATATTCTAATTCTTAAGTTTAAATTGATTGATGCCTGAGTGGAGAAAAAATAAGCAGAAAAAAAGCTCAGTTTAATTTTCATTTGTTTCTGGGTGAGGCTGGGGCTGGTATTTTATAGTGATCCCTTTCCGTTCAAACCTAGTCCTTGATGCTGTAGTTAATTCCTGGCAGAATAGCTTCACTCACATCCTAAAAATAGTTGACAAGTTATCTACCAAGCTAACGGGAATGCCACTCCCAGTGGCTCTGTACTATCAAACTGACTTGCACTACTTAGAAATTTAACAGGTTACAGTAGAAATATCTCATTGAGCCTTCACCAAAAGCCTCTGTAGGCTTCCTGCAGTGACTCCTGCTGAGCAGGTAAGGATCTGAGCTGGTGGTGCTTCTTAGTTTGAACTAGCTTTTAGATTTCTTTGGGCAATCATATTTGTCCTGCTGGGTAAACTGAGGCATAAATCTGCGAAAACCTTTTACACAAGAGGTCATTTTCTCCCTGTTAGAAAAGATTAGTTGAGAGTATGTCGTGTTCTCCCAGCAGGTACTGTCAGAAGGCAATGTCTGCATCTTCACAGGAGGCACAAAACACGGTGTTAGACGTAGCTACCTGAAAGCTTAGGCTAAGGAAAGGGAAAATAATCACAAAGCACCTTTTCAGATGCTGCTTTGGCACTTGCTGGAAAGCAAAGAACAGTCCTGTCCTGCAGAGCTGACATTTGAGGGGGACGGTTTTTTATTGGTTTGGTGTTTTTTTGTTTGGTTGTTTTCTTTTTATGGTCAGAAAATATCATCTTCTGCCCTGGTGGTGGGTTTTCTACCTACCCACCAATCACCAGAGCCCCTGCTCCCTGCCCTGCCCACCTGCTTCTGCCCTCTCATACTGAGAGCGCACATTTTCAAAAATGTTTGGGTATCTAGCTTGAAGTATCTTTTAAAGTGGCCTTCAATTTAGAATGCTTTGCAAAAGGCAGACCTTTTCAATGTGGCAGGACGTCAGTACCACCTGGGATGGAATTGTCTTTCCCCACTCCCACCACCTTGTTTTAAACTCTGCCACCCAAATCTCTCTTACCTTTTTGCCTTGGTTCTCTGTATTTCAATATGCAGCAGTACCCCTTAAGCAGTGTTTCAGCTGGCAGAAGTTTCTTCTTTAGGCTGTATTTGGGGGTATAATAACTTGGCTTGGGAGGACCCTCTTAGTTCTTTGTTGTCCAAGATAACGTGGTGAATCTGAAGCACTCTGCAGCATAAGTCATGCTTCGCTTCAAAAGTAAGAGCAACTTGAGAGTAATAATAACATCGGAAAGAAAGAAAAGGGTAGGAAATATCCACAGTGAGCACTCATCCTGTCTGTCCGCTGCAGTCAATGCTACCTACTGTTGCCTCCACTTCCCGTGTGCATTTTCTGCCTACCGTTAGTGCAAAAGCTGCCTGCTCTGTGAATGTGACAACTGCTGTTGTGTTAAACACAGACAATGTGTGGGGCTAATAAGACCTTGTTTTCCTGCCAGCTCAACAACATGTACAGGTAACAAGTTCATGGCCATTCATCTGCTAGCACCGAGTGGCTTTGGACATGTGGCCACACGTCTTCTGACGCGTGTATCAGAAGCATCTATATGGTCCTTGAAATGCCAGATAGAGGGGCTGCAGAATAAATAGCAAGGTGAGTTTAATTAGCTCACACAGTACTACTGCAATGCTAGTGCCTTCACATGTAGAGTTGATATTCTGATTTCAGCAGTACCTAAAAATGTATTTTTGCTTGTTTCATTTATTTTATGTTTTTGTGTTTCATTTATGTTTATGTTTCTTTTTTTATTTTATTTCACACTGGCAAATATTGCAATGCTTAGAAGACTGCATGGCTAATAAATAAGCATCCTAAAAATCAAGTGAAAAATATTGGTATCTTTTGTGGGTTTATTTGTTTTTTATTACTAATGTTAGATTAAGTGCAGTCATTAAGATGCATATATGCATATGTTGAATATAAACCAGGTGTGTGGGACAGGACTTTGGAAAGCACTTGGCATTTGTCCAATTGTTTGCATTAATGTGAATGGCAAAGCTTTTGACTTCCATGGGAGCAGAGTTTGGCTGCTGTTAGGTGCTTTTTAAAATCCTTTAAAAGAGAATGGAAACAATTTCATGCTAGCTGTTCTCAAATGCAACAAAATGGCTAGTCTTTAGGGCCTTTTCAGTCCCTGACCTCCCTACTGAGAGCACCAATTTCTGCCAAGCATTTATGTGCCTGCCTGTCCCTTTGGAACTGCTTTGAAATCACCAATGTATTAACAGAGACTTGAGAAAAATCTTCATTATTTTACAAAACCTTACACTTAATAAGTGTCTTGCTGTACAGAAAAACATAGCTCTTATTCTGAAGAGCTCACAGCCTAAGCAGATGCAATAGCAGCAAGTGGAGATGATAAAGTAAAATGCTGAAGCTAAGTGACAAAGGAGGAAAGTGGGATAGCAGTGATTTACTAAGACAATAGGTGAAAATGTGTGCCTGTTGAATTAGTCTCCATATTTACGGAAAAAACTCTACAGCTGCATAGACGATTGACACCCTTCATGGACTTCTTTTCAGGAGATTAAAGGAGAAGAAGTCACGGCAGCAATGAAGAACTGAGGAGGGAGGGATGAGGAAGGGTAAATGCAAGACTGTTTGCAGGACAGGTAAGTTGAGCACCGTCAGTAGAGGGGAGGAAAACCAAGGGACAGTGCATGGAAGCAAGAAAAGGGGCTGTTGCAGAGAACTCCAGAACCGAAGCTGGCTGAGTGGGCACTTGTCAACCACAAAATTCATTCCCCTAGCCTCAGAAAAACACAAATTACAAATGCAGTGCCTGGCTTATGGCTCCCAGCCCTTGCCTGAATAATAAGAGCTAGTCATTTAGAGAGTTGTGAGTACTTTCAGATTTGCCTTTGTTTTGCTGGCACAATCATTTCTGCAAGAGTACCTGTGTGCTTCATAATTTGCATATTCCCAGGGCACCCTTCTTAAGCAAAACAAACAAACAAACAAACAAAAAAACTTGTTACCTTTACACAGATGGGAAATTAATGTGTGCAAAAACCCCAGCAGTTTGCCCAGATTCACATAGGAAATCTGCGACTGAGTATTGCATTGAAAACACATTGCTCCAAGTGCAGTGACCTGATACTGAAGGCAGTTTAATTTAAAGAGGCCTATGTAAAATATCTTCTTGCTGTATTGATTGCTACCGGACTCCGCACAGGTGCTTGTAAAGCTGAATTTTTGGATTTGGGTAGGCCAGAATATTAGTGTTACTTATTTAGTGCATTCAGATTAGCTTAGACACGAATTTCAGCTCTTCTTGGTTTTTCAGTAAATAGTATTATCATGATGGATACAGGAAAAGATACTTAAACTTTTGATGCATTCCAGGGGAGCACTGTATGCACTTTTGTGCCTGAAAATGCTGGTTTTGCATCACAATTTATAACTAAAATCTCCAGTCTCCTATTAAAAGCTGGCAGAGTAGAATCAGATAATGGTTACAATTTGTTATGTTTGCTGGTCTGGCATCTACAGATCTTTAATTTGAACAAAAATTTTGCCGAACTGAATTTTTAAGGAGGCAAAATTCATAGTTTCTGACTAACATTGTGACAACTAATTTTTTTTAACCTTCTGCTCAATTATTCTTTTAGGTTTTTGTTTTTTTTTTTCAGATCATTCTGTTTGCCATAAAATTTTCTCAAGATCTTCATTTTGTGAGCAGGCATTATATTAAATATGTCATTGGATTCAATGAGATATAGTTGCACTTCAAGCAGAACTTTTCTGCTTTCTCTGTAGTTCTAAACTGTATCTATTGCAGTGTTTTAAACACCAGTGACAGCTGGCTCGGTGTTTCAAGCCAATATTTAACTGGCACGTAGTCCTTGTCCATGACTGAGGCAGGTGAGAAGTCCCTAGGGATAACACTGAATTTGAATTATCTTTAGCCTTATAGTGCTCTTCTTCAGTACAAAGGCTACTCTATTTTATTAAAGAAACATAGGAGGGCATAGAGACTCTTAGAGTGGATATTGGACCAGAAATGAAGACATACTTTAGAACTTTGAAATTATTCTTAAATAGACTGTGTGCTTGCATGCATTTTGAAGGGAGAAAAGGTTGTGGCTTGATCTATCAAAAGTTATATTTCAATAATCTTTAATACTTTCCATTCAATTTCCACCACTTTCTTTTCACTTTTAGATTGTCAATGTCTTAATCAGTTTTTACTTTAGGACTGGCAAATTGCATATATATACTTTTAATAAAAAAAGTGCACAAACATTGGAAATATGGGCTCTTGACTGTCGAAATTTCATTTCTATGAAGTCTATTTATCACAAACTTCCTGACCAGCTCTACTTCCCCTTCCTTCCCATACACATTTAACTAGCCCCAAATGCATTTCAGAGACAAGGGATTTTCCTTGCTGCTTCTTTTAATTTAACATTGATGTCTTTCAGCAAAATAAACTCCAACAGAAACTGTAGAGTAAGATTGGAAATGTCTTTAGTTGGTCAGATGTGACAGCAGTGTCTCTCTCTGACTCAGGGGAGCGTTTTGTGGAAGTGACTTGGGTGCGCTGGTTTATTCTGAATTTAATAAAACACCTAGCCAAGCATTACACACTGTGCAAAAACAGTCCAAACAGTACCAGACTAACCATCTTGAATGCAAAAGAAGAGACTGAGCCAGACCGTATCGTACAGATGCCCGTATCCAGATTTAGCAAAGTAGGATCTTCTCCACTCCCATCACAGCAACATTAGCCCTGGGAAGAGCCATTCCTTTGCTGAAAACGTATCAGCACTGCCTAAAATCAGTCTGAAAAAAAATATACCCATATCAGAATAAAGCCTGCTATTGAAAATTAAATTTTAATAGGGCCCTCATTTTTTTCAAGCAAACCAGATCAAGCTTTTGCCCTTTTATTATAGCAGTAACTCCAATTATGAGAGCTGTAATTAAAGGCATTTCAGTGGCCCAAATAGTGCTCATGTAGTAGATTATCTAGACCTTTTACTAATGGACTGGGAGCAGAATGACTTCCCAAGGTATTTCTCCTCTAATGTCCTTCCCAACATGAACCAACTTTGCTCTCAAAGTGGTCTTTATGGTGTTTATTAAAGGTTTATTATCATGTATGCCCACACATGCTGGAATTGCAAGGTCAATATCCATCTCCAGACGAGGAAAGGAAACAACAGGTGAGTTATGACTCTGTGAGTTCTTGCCTTTCAAACAGCTTGTACAATTTCACCATTGACTGAATTGAAGTTGGTGCGAAGGTTTGATACAGTGAAAGTTGCTCACTACCTCTCATTAGAGAAATGGAGAACCTTGCAACAGCCTGCAGAGATCAGGCTGGGTGTGCTTAATATGCCTGGAAAAACCTGATAAAGGCTAGAAGTATTACATTATTTCGTTGCTGGACAAGGAGTTGCGCATGATGGAGGAAAAGCTTCCATTTCCTATTTGGAGTTGCTGTCTGATTGTGGCTGATTGCTGGTGATTTTTAAAAATAAAAATCTTCGGTTATTTCTTTGGATTCTCCTGTTCAATTTCTCAATTAGCTTTGATTTAAAATTTGGTTCTAATAGACAAAGGGTTTTCCTACTGCATTCTCTTTACTCAAATGTAGTCTTTAAGTACTACCATATGACTATTCAGACCATCTTTTCATGAAGACCAAATTGTGTTTTGTCATCTTAGGTTTTCTTATCCAATTCTCCCCCAAAATCATGCTGATGTCTCACGTGTTCTCTTCTTGGCTTGTAATAAACTGTCATACTTTTAGAGGAAAATCCCCAGAAAATTGTCTCAGCAAACAATGCTGCCAACTCGGTAGCTGATGTGTTTGACACAAATATTTCTACAGTTACTAAAACTGACAAGAATTGTGTAAGTGCTAAAGCAGCAGGCAAAGAATTTCAGGAAAAGCTTGAATTCTGTTTCACTGTTTAAAGATTTGCTTCTGTCATGATTTAGAAGGTCATTTTTCCCTGGGGTGGTAAAAGTGAGATCTCTGCCACAGAAAGGCTTCTCATCTGTCAGGTCTTGGAGTACACAACGCCAGAAGTGGAAGATTGAGAATTCCTAGGATAAAGATGCCTCACAGATCCCTGTGTCCTCTCTGTGCAGGTAGTTTGTCAGGTTCCCTTAGCAGCCAATACTCTTTAATGATTAATCTTTCACTAATTCAGAGCAATGTTTAAAAAAATAAGAGGCATCTTCCAGCTCTTTAGTAGGTTGGCTACAGTACAGTTAATGGGAAAAATATTTGGCACTTTAAGAACCTTCAAAGACTCAAGAGAGAAATGGGTTGAATTCTTCCCAATCCATATTGATTCTTACATCATGCTGAGTTTGGATTGATCTATTTGGAATGAAGGTTTGGCACTAAAGACAATTTAAAAATGTCAGAGAACTGCTGAAAAAAAAAAGTGAAAAAATGCACATAGGAAAAGCTCTCATCAGTATTGAAAAACATTGCCTTTCTTTTTTATAGTGACTGGGGTTTGTTTGCTTTTTTATAAATTGGTTATCTCTGTTTGGGAAAGTATGTTGCACGAGCCTGCTGGAACTGCTGAGCAGCAGCAGGGAAAGATTCCCAGTTATCACCACCAAGTGAGGATTTCATGGCAGCTGCTGAAAGATCACTTTAATCCAGATGCAGGGAAAGTGACTTACTCCCTTTATTAGAGAAATAAACCCTCAATATGTTCCACTCATGACCTACAGCAATCTGACAGCTCTGGAATGGTGCACTCCGCTAGGGAAGGCTACAGTAGTTTCTTTTTAAAGGTTGTCTCTTTGGCAACATTGGGTTTACCCTGCCAAATTACTGGGATTTGCAGGCTGTGGTGGCTGCCTTGATATTTCTCTGTGACTCTTTAGGACAAAGGGATTAGTTTGAGTCCTTTGCAAAGGCTTTTGTTCTTTTGTCCCGTTCTGTCCCAACACACACACACACACTCACACCATGTGGTGTTTTTTTACATGCCCACGTAGATAGAGATGGTTGCTATTAACCTCCTGACATTTCTAAAATGATCATCAAATCTTTGTGTGTATGTGCTTGCAAGAGTGACTAAGTGTCACTTAGTGTGTATGTGCTTGCAAGTGTGACTAAGTTTGGCCTTTGTCCTGAGAAGACCTGCCTTCTGACTGCTTTGAATTAGGAGTGGGATACACATCACATAAGGATTAGAAGAGGAATTCTTTCATGCAGCAGTGCCTGTGCAAGTGAAACAGGTAGCAAATGTAAACAGTCTGTGAAGACTGCAGAGCAAGGGGAGAATCAAGGGTAATTTCACTAGCAGTTGTAGAGAAGTCCAGAAGGACTTTTTCAGCCTTGTTGCATAACTATTTGAAAAGCAAAAGCAAGTGGAAAGAGAACAAAAAACAAAACACAAAAAAAAAAAAAGACAAAGAGAAGAGAAGAGGAAAGGAAAGAAGGGAAGGGAAGGGAAGGGAAGGGAAGGGAAGGGAAGGGAAGGGAAGGGAAGGGAAGGGAAGGGAAGGGAAGGGAAGGGAAGGGAAGGGAAGGGAAGGGCGGGTAGGAGAGCCTGGGACATGCAACAGTCCCTTCAGGTGGAACGTCAGCAGGCAAACTTACAGCACAATTCAGAGCATCTGCATCTGGACAGAGGAATTGGAGAGGGTGCATGTGCAAATATGCAGACTGAAGGTCTTGATGTGCATCTCATACTTCAAAGAGCTGTTTTAGACCACAGAGAACTGCCATCAGCATCAGGCTCGGGTGATTTGTGTGCTGATTATGCAAAGTTCCTAGTTGAAAAAATAGGAAGTTGAATGCACAAACTCTTTGTGTTTTAAACAAATCAACCACGTACTGACATACAGCTCTGAAAAAATTGCATGAAGATGCATCACTGGTCTGTTTTGGAAAGACAGGTACAAGTAACAGCAGAGAGTAGCTGTTCCATAGCACAGCCTCCTCTTTTCACAACTTCAGTCTGAGCTTGCAGCAGTTATTTCCAGAAGACCTGCTGCTGCCCAACAGACTCTGGTGATGGTATTTAATCATTTGGCTATGCGATTGTTTACAGCAGAATCTATCAGTAATACAGGATTAGGAAAATAAACTGAAGAAAGGTGGGGGAAAAAACAAGTCTTCATTTCACAGTCTGCCAAGATTCCCTGGTTTCTCTTCTTTTCTCAGACCGTATGGTAATGAGACTATTTTATTAGCCCAGTGCAACTGTTGAAAATGGGAAGGGTTGGAAAAACTACCTTTATGTTTCTGGAAAGGAAGATGGGATTTATTCATTAACAAGTTCATCTTTTTATTAGTATTGTATTTTTCCCGTCAGAACAATCAGACTTGCTTCTGAAACCAAATTTCTTTAAAGGAAAACCCTCCCCAGAAAATTGCAATGGTGATTTTTATGTCTATTCATTAGGATTTATTATTTTCATTCTGCTTTCAGCAGTTGAGGACTTGAAAATTCGAGCCGGTCTCCTTCAGCAGATTAAAGTGATAGCAAGGGGCGGCAGCGGTGTGTGTGCTCCCTCTAGTGAGCTCTGTCCGAGGAAATGTGGGCTCAGTTTGGCTGGTGCCTTCTCAGGAGCTCCCAGTGCTTCACCCAAGGTGTTTTCTTTCCACAAGTAAAATTCATACCATTATCTGCTGTTCCGTGTGGGGAGCCTGGCACATGCTGGACTCAGCAGTGGTTATATAGGCTGAGTTGCTGCTGGAGTAGGGACCTGAGAAGGTGTCTTCTGGCTCAGCCACAGGTTTACTGGGCAGTTCGGTTGTGCCCTGACTTTTCTACCCTTGTCTACAGTGTTTCTGAAAATCCTTTTCAGTTTACTTATACACCCCTTTCAACCTTCTTTCAATGTACAGCAAGTTTAGTAAGGAGAAGGAGAGTACTGACTGACTTCATGCCTGTGAAGCACCTTAAGGTGCTCAGGTAGAAGGAACTCTTGGTGGAAAATGCTCCCCTGGAAGAAGCTAGTCAATGGTGGAGCACACTGTCAGCACAACTATGAAATGATGGCAGATTACTCACATGTAACCTACAGCTCTACGCATTTGATCATACTAACTCTATAGTAATATTTGCTTAATATACTAATATTGAAGGGGGAAGAAATAAAGAATAGAATACAAAATCTAGGTTTTAGTGTGCATTTCTGTATTTGAGTGATGTAGAGATAAGCATATACTCTTAAGAAGAACCTAAGATATAAATATTGTGTACCATGTAAGAATTCAAATGAGAAGTAATAAGACCTGCATGCTATATTTAAGACATGGTTCTCTCATCATGGTCAGTAGGAAGGGTACAAATGAGAAGAACGGGAAATAAATGTTAGTTTTGTCCCTGTTTATCCTCCAGCCTTAAAAACTTGAAATGTAAAAGCAGAGGATCAAATTATTTAAGAGCTGTGTGTGATTATTCACAGGCCTAGCAATAACAGGGTCTGGGTTTGCGATGGAAGGGTAAGGATTCTGCAAAAATTATCTTTCTCCACTTGGACAGAAAGATACCTTCTTGTTGCTCTCATAGCAAATGTCAGTCTTGAATAGGATAGCATGAGAAATGGAGGCATAAGAGGAAAAGGAGTGAAATGTTTATTTGGAATGTCTTATGAGAGCCCCTGGGAAATCTGGATTTGGATAATTAAATTATGAGTTAAGTCAGGAAAGCAGAACATGACTTTTATTTAAAACATATCAGTGATGAAGTTGTTTCATAATACACACAAATCATTAAAACCCCAATGCATCTTGAGCTCTGAGCTGGGGGCAAACCAATAGATTGCACTGCCTTCCTTTTTGGCTTCTGAAAAGAGCAAAAATTATGTAGCCTGCAGGGCTTGGCAACAGTCTTGGCAGCTCTGTATCACCCTGCTCAACTTCTGTTCCAACTGTGGTGAATGGAAAAGATGTTGACCTCTAGGCACAAATTGTCCATTCATCATGACGCAATAGAAATATCTGAAGATATTCTAACACGCAACTTTTAACTAAAAAAAAACCAAACAAACACATGAATTTTCATGTATATCTATGTCTTTTACATAGAACTTTTCAATCAGTTTGTGATTTGTCTAAATGTATGTGTTTATATACCAATTTAAAGTCTATGGAACACTTTAGTTATGGGCATATTTTCAAATCTTGTTACTGGAGACCAGACAGAACCTTTAATTGCTTTTGGATATTGGGGATTATGAAATTGTGATCGCTGGAGTGATTTTATGTTAAGAGAAAAATACATGCCAAGTTCTATTAGTAATCAACACCCATTGTTTCTTTACACAAATTCTGCTCCCATGTATGGCTTATCCAAAATCAAGCACTTAGTAAGCCTTCAAGTCTTCTGCAGTATCTTTAGTCAGAAATCATTTTCAAACAAGGAAAATGTAAAAAGAAAGAAAAAAAACTTACTAGGCAAAACTTTTCCCAATTTCAGTAGACATTTCATTCATGTACTAGATAACTTGACTCTGAGAAAACTACTCCCCCTCCCCTTTCCCAGTTTCACTGGCACGAAGTTTCACAAAACAAGGTTGAAACTCATTAAGTGTTCTTCTCTAAGAAATCTTTACTAAAGGGCAATTTTAATTCCATATGAATGGAATTAGAGTATAAAGACTTCATGATTCAGTGGCTGACAGTACTGCGGTAGAAGAAACTAGGCTTATCCATGGAAACAAAATGTTCTCCAGAAGAACCCCCTCCTTCCCCACCCCCTTTTGGCCATACAAGGACTAATTGTGGTGTCAGCTGCCACGGGAATGCGAGGCATGTATCTGGTGTATCAAAAGAATAGCAACTGCTGTCAGCAGCATTCCTGTGCTCCAGCCCAGATTGATGGCACAGGGAGCAGTTTACACAATCTTTATTCTGCTTACAAGGGGCGGGGGGAACTTTTTACATTTTTTTAAAAAGCTTTCTAGTTTTCTTTCATATGTACATATACACACACACAATTATATGTTATATATATATATGGTAAGTACACTTACTTTTTGGAAGAAATATAGTATCAGTGCTTGCCCACTGCTGGCTACATTCTCTAAGCATCCTAGAAACCACAGATATTTGGGGTTGCAACTGTGCTATTTCCTTCTTAGTAAGGGTAGATAGAATTTTCTTCTCAGTAGCAATGTGAGAGTTGTGGGCCACTAAATAGAAGATGACTACTGTGTTTGGAGTAGGTATGTTTTCTCTGTTCCCTTAGCTGAAATGCCACTCTCTGAAGTGTAGTAAGCTAGGCATTAGTCCCGTATTTTATCTCAATTCTCATATCAAAGATTGCATTAACTTGTAAGAGAGTTGCATCTGTGGAGGGTGACCAAAATTGGGCCCTAAAGCTTCAACTCAGCTGCAGACCAAGACAGTTGTATAAATTAACTCCTGGAGTTCAGGTGCTCTATTTAGAGCATCTAATAAGTAGAAAAGAAAGTTTGCCATTGTGGAATACAGAGCTCCTATTATCTGCCTCTGTTTCATACAAGGTATGCACGAATGGAAATGAGATAAAGTTAATGATTACTGTTAGGCATGAAGAAATGAGTCCCTGCTATTCTAATGTGGTTCATTTTGACATGCTGTGATTTAAAAATAAAATGAAATATGTAATTTTTCTTATTCACGATGCTCACAAAGCTGAATTTTAGTGCCTTGTGCAGATAGCTCAACATGAAAGAACATTCTTGTTACCTTTCCAGCAGGCTAAATCTGGTTCAAGAAGACAGAAGAAGCAACCAAAAATTAATTTTTATGAAGATGTGATATTAATTTTTATGAAGATTTTTTTTAACTGCCAAGTCTTATTCAACTATACTGTACAAGTGAATGCACTCAGAGCTGTAGATGAGAGAACTGAGTGCAAATATAAATCCTCACAGAATAGCTTGTAAGAACATACATTTTTATTTTTCTTTCCCCTTCACTGACAAAGATGACTGAAGATATCTGTTCCTACAGGTAATTCAATAGCCCCAACAGTCCTTCAGACAACTGAATTGTTAAGAATCTGAAGTTAGGAAAGTAGTTTGTTCGCATATATGCAACGTGATGGAGGTCATTCTGAGGAGGTGGTTCCACAGTAGACAAGACTCCAGTAGTCGTGTCCTACATCTGTTAGAATTTGCTTTGTGGAGCCTGCCTGCATTTCCTCTGTTTGAGGGAGAAAAAAATATTTGTGTGGTGATGGGGTAGCAATTTTTACACAGACATATTTTGACAACTAATATTTGTAAAATATTGAAGTTATGGACAAAAGTTGCTCTACCGATTTTAAAATTACAGCCCTGGGATTCAGCATCTCGAATTTCAAAAGGTGACCATTTGGTCACATAGGAATGATATTATTATTCAGCTAAACAGATACGTGTTTTTCCTATCCAATGGCTTTTTCAATAGTCATTCTAAGTTCATAGTGATATAAATCAGAATAGTACTCTTTCTTTCTTAAGCCTGTCTGATTTTTTCACAAGATGCTGTCTGAGCTGAAGATACACACATAAGCATGTGCACACACACACACACAGAAGTGTCATATGGAGCCAGAGGTCTTACTGTAAAAAAAACAAACAACAAAACAACCATAAAACAAAACATAAAATAAAAACAGAAAAAAAACCCCAAAATCATAAAGCCCTGTTCCATTGAAAATGATGTTGCTTAGATGACAGGAGCAGGTTACAGTCATAGCAATCAGGAAACAAAGCTGATAAATAAATACATTCCGGCCATTACACTTTGCATAACTGTTGGCACCATCTTGGGGCTACTTAACGAATTTTAAAGTAGTAACAGTTGACTCATCACTCTAGTGAGAAAAAAAGCATCAGCAATTGGAAAGCCTAGTAAAAATCTTGAAAAGAAATAATTAAATATAGAGATAAAATTAAGTTAAGGACTTTAAGGACTGCTACAGTGTCTTTTATTCTGTAACCTTTACAATTTTAGTACAGGTTTTCAATTTCTGGAAAACAGATACAATCTTTATAACCTACCCATAACCTTGAATAGGATGTTTAGAAAAGGTTATTGAGACTAAGCAGCATGTTATTCCTTTGTCAATTATATTATGTAAGGTATGTGGTAAGAATTATTTGATCCTAACATAACAATATATAGAGAGGGATATTTTCATTAGTCTTCAATTCAGACCATGTTGCCTCAGGATGCAGCATGAGGGAAAACATTCTCAAGTCTTGATTTTCCTAGGCTTGTGTCAAAATATTGAGGTATAAACTCAAAAAATGATCTTGGTATTTCTTGATGGAGATAATAAAAGTGAAAATTAAATGTGTAAATGCAAGTTAATTTTTAAAATGGATTCCATCATCCAGACCAACAGTGAAATAATGTCCGAAATACTGTGTGCAGTGCTGGTGATCCAGGCCTAAGGAAACTGAACTCTAATTAGAGCAATAGAGACTTTTTGAAAAAGTTTGGTGGAAAGCTATTCTCCTTTTGAAAGAAAAATTAAAATCTTGGCTTGTTCATCTAGCTAAGTGATAGCTGCAAGAAGATAAGATATTGCCTAGAATGCATGGAGCAGAGCGGGAGAAGAGCTATTTAACCCAAAGGACAGTGTTGTTATGAGGATAAATTGGAATAAATTGACCATGAATAAATTTGGGATGAAAATAAAGCAAATTTCTAGCAAGTTGCAGAGCAGTGGGGTCACAAATATTTGACCTTAACTTGATCAGTGCAGCAGGGAATTTTGATGAGGCTGCATGAAATGAAAAGAGCCAGAGATTCCTTTAATCCTGTCCTCCTGTAAACAGGATGAAAACCATCTGGGGATTTATTCTGAATTCAAGGATTTTTAATTCAGTTCACTTTCACAACTTTAATCTGGGTTAAGGCCATTTGAATTCTTTAACCAGGAGTTTTAGTGCAGTGAAGCTAAGTCACATCGCTCTCAATGGTTTTGTTGTTGGTCGTTCCTGCTTGCCTCGTGTCAACAGGGCCGGTGGTGTCTGCAGGAACCGGTCAGGATCATCCAGGATATTGCCTTAATAATTCACTCATGCTGTCATTCTGTAACTGTAATTGTCTCCTTTCTGGTTGAGGAAATCTTAAGCCAGATCTCAAATTGAATTGCGCTGAATGTTAAATTGTAGTTTTGTTACAGTTTGAATGCGTGCTGTCTTCTAGGCTGCCTCTGCCAGGGCTTTGACTGCTTTAACACAGGTGGGCAAATGGTTTCTTCTGTTGATCTGTGTTTCTCTATCTCCAGCTATGAGTGTGGGTTCCTGGTAAAAGTGGCAAAGTCACTTCAAGTATTTTCTGCCCTCTTGTATTTTAATACTTGTGAAAGATTTTTCCAAATTTCTATTTCTATTCTGTCTGTTCTCTCCACCCCTTTTTCCTTGCTGAAGAAGAAGAGACTGCCATGTAAGAGGTTTTTCTGTTTTGTTTTTTACGCTGGTAACTTCAGCAGTCTCACTGAGAGTGCAGGGCCTCAGAGGGTCAGGATGGTACAGTGAAGAAATGCTGGAGCTGGACCTGGACCAAGTGGCGGGGGTTCTTGACCCATCTTTGCTGTCAGAGAAGTGTTTGTGTAACTATACCATTAATGTGGTGTTTATGCCCATGTTGTACAAGACTGATTAGATAGCTGACAGGTAATAAAACGAGCTGCTTAAAAGGTTAGGGATTGGGCATATTTCCCACATCCAGAGATTGGGCTATTCTGGGAACTTGCTAGAAAGAGAGAACCTACCTCTAATGGGTGTATCCATCTATTAAAAAGCAGCTGTGTGCATTTATGTGTTTTTTTGGTTTATTCTTGTAGCTCAGATGGAGGATCCCTGGGTACAGTTTAGTGACATCCAAGACTGATGAAATGGGTGTGATTCTAAGTCCGTTAATTTTCACTGGCATTAACAGCCCTCTGGGAGTGACCCGGGAGCAGGAGACTGCTGGCATGAAAGGCGTCTGTCTTGTTCCTGGCATTTCTCATGTGCTGGTGACAGCCTGGATGGGATCATTCAGATTTGGCTCTAAAAATTAAGGAGAGCCTTTCAACATGTTTCATCTTGATGTTATTGGAAGATCCCAGTGGAAGACAGACCTGAGCCCAGTTTAAGATGACTTTCTCCATGTATGAAGTTCAGTTTTGATCAGTTTTATTTTCACAGCTGTTCAGCTGTGATTAGGCAGCACTTTCAGGCAGTTGGATACAGCAGGCCTCGAGCACGGAGTCTGTTGATGTTTTCTTGTGTAGTACAGCTCCTGGGGTGGTGACTTCATGGCAGCACACACTGACCCACGTTAGTGTTGGTATGGCTCTGTTCTCTCCCCACCTTTGGCCAGTGCTCCCGGCAGTGCTAGTAGTTCAGGAGCTGAGCTGGCCAAAAACCAACTCTTAACAAAAATGATTAATCTTCAGATTGAACAGTTCCCTTAACCTGCTCACTGCACAGCTTGTGCTGACTTAAACTCTTTGAAACTGTGCCAAACGATTCAACAGGGCTGGTGTCCTCTCAGTTCCCCTTTGTGAGTTCTCTAAGAATGTTGGCTGAGGTAGAGCTGCTGTGTCCTGTCTTTGTTTATGAGTCACACTGAAGCTCTGTTCACTTCTTAGGTCTAAAAAACATATACAGCGAGTTTCATTCTGTTCACTGGGAATTTTAGAGCAAGTACAGCAACTTCTCAATATCCAAAATATTCACCTCATGATTTCATTTCACCAAAGGAAATTGTAACTGCTATGCTGCTATTACAGCCATCCCTCCTGGGCATACACTTTGCAAGAAAACAGCTCTTTCTGAAGCCAGACCATGCACAACCTTCACAACAAGCTGCTCTGCTCTTCTGCTTGGTTAAGTTGCATTTGGATCTCAAGTGGGTAAGGAAGATTTAATGGGCCACCACCCGGCTCAGAAGGTATTGTCAGAGCACCTGTAGGCACTAATTTCCCCAATCTTCCCCCTCCAAGGCTACCACCTAGGACTCCCTTCCATGGGAAAGGGGCATGATTTTGGCTCAGCCAGACCACCAGGCCTGCTCTGGGCATCACCATGGTGGTGCTCCAGCCCTCGCTGGGCTCCCTGGGTTCCACCTTGGGGCCCTCGAAGGACCCTGGAACTGGTCCTGTCCTAGGGGGCTGCATCTCAGTCAGGGTCACCTGCTGGATGCTTGGCGGGGCAGCCCCTCCTGCCTGACATGGGGACTATGACCATCTCTCTGGGATGTTTGGTGATTTTTTCCTAAGTATTTCTTCCTGATAACCTTCTGATAGAGGTAGGTGTCCTTGCTTGCCAGGATAACTTAGTAATTTTTGACTAAATGCTTTTTTTTCTGTGTGCTCGATGACTGCCTTGGTGCAATCTGTAACTTTTGCTGCTGGAGAAACCTCAGGTGCCATGGCAGGGTTTGAGACCCAGCTATGCTTGTGCCTCTTGGGGGGCTTCTGCTGGATGGATGGAGGTGGTGGTGGTGGGCTGGGCTGCTGGTCCTGGCACAAGCCCCTGTCTACCAGCAGGACATGGACGATCTTGCCGGTCGCCTGCCTCCTCCGCACAACTGGGTGAATCTCACAGCAAGAGAGAGTAAGAGTTTCTAACAGCCCTTCCTGAAATTAAAGGTTAAAATAAATAAATAAATAATGCAGACCCTTTTATTTTTGCTTCATGCTGCTCTGAGGTTGGGGAGGACTAGATATATTAAGAACAATTTCAAAGTGATTCCTGAAGTCTTAAAAAAAAAAATTTTGTTGCAAATAATTTTTGTTGCAATCACTCCCGAATGTGTTTCGCTGTAGTGGTTTTTTTGCCTGTAAAATATCTTCCTGCTACTTGTGCTTTTTTAATTTAAGAACAGATATATTCTAGCCGTGTCTAATTAGAAATGACAGTTGGAAAGTCGCATGTTTTCTTTCATGATATGCATAGATTGAGTCATTCATAAAGGATTGTCTAGACTGACTTTTTGTGAAGCTGCTCAAGATGCAATGCATGTTTCCCTTTGGTTTTTGTAGTCAAATTTCAATAAATCTCCAAGTGTGCAGTGCGTGGTAAGTTCGTATTCCAGCTTCTATAAAGGTTAAAAAGTAATCAGTCTCATTTTAGGATAGAGCTAACCAAGGAGACAGTTTACCATTCTGCAGGAGAAACTTTGAGGAAAACCCCTTTTTTCTATCTTTTTGTATTGTAGTGGTTTTGGTTTACCTTGGGAGGAGGGTGGAAGGGGGTTATGAGAGCTGCAGCACAGCATTTTCAGAAGCGGAAATCAAAAACCACGCTGCCATAGCTCCAGTTAGTGTGTTGCTTCAACCTCCAGTCTTCTAAAAAACCCAAACTAAATACATACATACTTCACTTTCTCCTCCTGTCTAAACGGTCAAGTTAATCAAGGTGTGCTGAGAACTAGCTGCTGGTTAGAACACCTCTTGGGCTCTTGTGAGGGTTAATTAGTTAACGGTTGTAAAATAGGCTTTGAAGATGAAAAGAACTAAAAGTTTTGTTTATTACAAGAGCTTAATGCAGCTCCTGCTGGTTGCGTTAGGGTGGGAAGGGGGAGAGAGAAGGGAAGGTGCCCGTCCATGGCTGCGGGTGGGTTCAGAGGTGCTGCTGCGCAGGGGCTGCAGGAGTCTGAGCAGCAGGAGCAGGGTGCTGCTGGGGGAACAGGGGGACCCACTAAGCCCACTCTAGCTTTTGGAGAGCAGGCACAAGACAGCTTAAGCTTGTTTAGAAATAAAATCCTGTTCTATCTCAGCTAAGCCATGCCCATGTTGTACTCACTTGTTACTTAATGTTCATGTTCTCTTTTTTCCTCTTAAGGCTGTATTTTAAGTAAACAAACTAAATGTTGACTTAAAGGTGGGAGACGTGTGAATGCTTCTGTGGTAACTGCCATCAGACCCACTGTTGACTTCCCTTTTTCTTTGCTCCTGGGACAAAGATGCATGAGCTGAAGTGAGCAGTAACACGTTCAGATGACTCACCTCTCACAGCGTCATGTTGTATTGAGGAATATCAGGCCACGTTGTTCATCAGTATTATACTGCAATATACTGCAAGTAAGACTTGACTTCCCAATGTATCGTTTGGAAGATTTTAATAGAAGTGTAAACACACAGAGCCCATTACAAGCAGTAGTCTCCTGGAAAATGTACTTCCTACATATGACAAAATGAAAGAAGAGAAGGTTAGGGAGAGAGGTGCCATGACACCGCTGAGGGGGAGATGAACGCAGGAAAAGATTAAAGGATGTAAATTGAAAAGGAAGAGGTAAGGAGTGCTTTATCACAAGGGCTAGGGCGAGAGAAATGGAGGAAGCAGAAGCCTCCTTCTAGGTTTTCCTCAAAGGACTGAGAAATGCAGTGCAGAAAAGGAAAAGTAATAGAAGTATGTGTCCAGGCATGTGAAGAGGTCAAGTCCAGTCCTGCCCTTGGGTTTTCTGTTTGTGGAAAATGGGAATGGGTATGGCTAGCACATGCAGCAGACCTCATTCCAGTAAAGAGTTAGGATGCAGCCGTTTTGTTCTCTTGGCCTAAGAGTAATTTCTGCACCTGATATTAAATTCTCCCATTCAGAGAAACACTAAAATTAATAATAATTGTCATTAATACCTGGGAGTTACAGGTGAACAGAAAACAAATATATTTTATGAAGAGCCTACCTGTGATGGCTGGTGAGCGCAATTAATGTTTTTTTGGATTAAAACTGGATGGTGACCAGTGACCCAGTTTTACTTATGTTCAGTCTGGGCAAGAAAAAAAATTAACAATAGTATAAATATTTTGTGCTACCAAGGCAATCCTCCAAGCACCACAGGGAAACTGTGAACAGAAAGCATGCAAAGGAAAAAGTCAAAAAGAAAGCCTAAATAAAAATAGGATTTTTTTCAGATGAATGGTCAAAAAAATGCAGTATTCCATTGTCAAGAAATAAAGCAGCTTAGCTGGAAACCCTGTCTTGCTTCGGTAATAGGATGGAGGTGGGAATTAGGTATTAAAAAACATAGTATAAAAATATGGACAAGGAAATAAGTAGCAATTATTATTGATCTGAAGTTATGGAACATAGAAAAGTGATGAAGAAGTTCATGTCTTGCAAGACTGAGAACACAAGGAAGTTTATTTGTTGTATACATAAATCTATTAGGAATTTTGGTAATTGTACATGTACGCCCTAAGGAGAGGGAAATAATAAAAATAAATGTGCAGAAAAAGCAGATGTATTCAATGAACATTTCTGTTTTCTGTTTGGGAAGTATCAGACTGATATACTTGTATTGCCTGAGGGTAAAAATGTATTTTCTAAGTCATTAGTAACTTAGAATGCTACTTAATACTCTGCAGGCTCACAGGGGCTGCTGCCAGGTATCCTGAAGGCATTGGCTGAGAAGTTCCTTCCCCTCTCAGATCTAATTTATTTTTAAAATTTGGATTATTGAGATCTCTAGAAGGGACGTTTTAAAGCTCTTATGTTATTCAAAAAGGACTGGAGACTAGAGCCCTGGGACAGTGTAACACAGTCCTTTAAAGCCAGAGCATAATTCTGCCTTTTAACAGCCAGGTTGGCCATATGGTCTTCTCATACATCTCCACTTCTTTCCTCTTCAGCCACAGTAAATATATAGAAGTAAAGGACAATTTATAGGAATCTGGCTTAAATGAGAGATAAAGGACTGAGTGGGACCACTCAGACTATCGAGCCTTGTCCCTACACTTGGAAGCAGGTGGATCTCAGACACTTGGTGAGATGTCACAAGCCCATGCTGGTATGTGGGAAGAGAGCAAGGCTTATGCTGAGCTTCAGCCGTGTCCCACTTCAGCACAATAAGAGAGGTTTCATTAGATGAAAATGCTTGTATGGTCCCTAGTAAGTGCCTCATAGGTAACACTATAGAGGAAGGCAAAAAGAGACAGCTAAAACTGTCTCTGCCAGTCTTGCTGTGGGAACAGAAAACATCCTTCTTGTTTTCAATGGAGAACATGTTACATAAGTAAAATACTGAATAGTTGGCAAATTTTGAAAAATGCAATTTAACGAGGAGTAATCAGTGAAGGACTACAGAGGTCAACACTGAATTCACTACTATTTAGCATATTCAGCACTGAAAGTTAAATTCCTGCTTCTAACATATACAAGTGTATTGGAGAGGTACTCTGCCAAAGACTGAAGAGGAGGCAGTTCTTCAGAGAGATCAGGAATATTAAACAACAGAGTCCATTTAAACAAAACGCATTTTAATATGAGAAGAAACCAAGTTCTGTGCCTAGAAACACAAAACAACATAAGCAGAATAGTGGGGAAGGGAAAGTGGCGACTATGAAAAAGAGACTAGAGGGGGCTTCTGATCAGCGTGAGGATCCCTACAATGGCAGGAAAGTTAGCGTGCGCGTTGGATGTATAGGAAGAAGAACACATGGAAAACCACATGGAAACACTAAGGTAATTTTCTGCGTGAGTACAGCAGTCAAAACCTGAAAATTGTTTCCATTTCATATGTTTTAAAAGGATATTAAAATTGTAGAGTATGAGGAAAAAAGCAATACTAATTATTCAAGGGAAAGAGAAAAAGCTGTATAATATGACACTTGCAGATCAAGTTGCTCTTTATATTAACACAGGCAGAGAAGTGGTTTGATTACTGTGTAAATGCTCCATGGTAAGAACAAATAGATACAAAAGAGCTCCTGAACTTAGCAGAGAAAAACACAACAAGAACTAATAGCTAGAAACTAAAGAAGAGAAGTTCAAATTAAATATTAAGCAGGGATTGTTTTATTATTATATTTATTTAACTGTTATCAACTACTAGGGAAATGAACACAAAACAACAAAGTCCAGGATGGGACATCTTCAGATTAAAGGCAGCTGTAGTTTGAGATGATAGTCTTTAGAAAACTGACTAGTTAGTCTGCTTAATAGGGGTGAAATACAACAGTCTTCCAAGTACAGGCTACAGCCAAATATTCTTTCTGTCCAGAAGTTTGTTTTAAGAATTGTGTTATATTTAAAATAATGTAAGCAATGGGGAAATGTTCTTTTACTCCTTTGACAATGTCCTGAAACACATTACCTACACTTCTTTTTCAAGTACACAGCTACATCTAGCTACAGTATTCTCATCTGAGTGTGAGGCTTTTCTTTTTCCTTATTATTAACATTAATTGAACTCAAGATCTGAGAGAGGTGCAGAATTGCTAAGGTCTCTAGAGCTACACAAAAACTGTTTCACCACTCTGTTTCTAAAAAATAGCATAAACATCAGTTGTTCTATGTAAACAACTTAGGGGACTGCAGACTTAGTTATTGAGGGTTAACTATCCAACTTTTGTGCCCAGAGGCAAAACCATCTGGTAGTGGATAAGCAGGGTTGCATCTAGTCTTAGAGGTGGGTAAAATTTAAAGCCTGGTAAAATATAATGAAATAAAGCTCAGTTACTGAGTCTTCTTGCTCTCTTCTAAGTGTTACAGTCTGTAATACCTTAATTATTTTTCTGTGTTTACGTTGCCAGGTCCAGTTCTTCATCATATCCATCATTTTGACTTGAACAGTCTCTGTGGTTGTTTTTTTGTTTAGTTGGGGTTTTTTTCCTCTGGTTCTAGCTACAGTTTAAACATCTGTTTAGACAGCTTTGGATCTCCAGTAGTTAAACATCCTGTGACTTGTCTTCAGCTGTCACATTTCAGGTCCTTCCAAAAGACACACATCATGCGCTACTTAAAACTTTTGTTGAGCTTGTTAGTTATTTAAGTGTAGCTTAATGCTATGCCAGATGCTCTCCAGTCAGAGAAATGCTTTGCTTGCACTCCCCCATCTGTGTGTGACTCTCCTTTTAAATCTGCTTTCTGCAGCAGACTGCCTCAGACAGATCAAATTGCTGCATGGCCCTGAAGGACTCGTCATTCAACATCCACTTTTGTCCAGTTTACACAGCTTAATTACCTCTTTACACGCTGCTCCCAGCCTCAGCCCAAAAGACATGCTGTAGGGCAAGTAATGTGACACATTGGTGGGGCCACTGAGAACAGGTTGCTACATGGAGATCCTTGGAGGCTCTTAGGAGCTTTGGGGCAATGAATAAAAAGCTGCAAAGCACTCTTGCAAGGGAGAGCCTTTTAGCTTTCAAGTACATGGACAACATTAGCTGTCAGAGATCCTGATTTCACTGAACATTGCTTTGCCCTTGTGATATGCTAAATATGCTATTTGCAAAGCACCCTTGTCCCTCAGCCCTTAACCAATATGCTTTCCCAACCATATGCTTTCCCAACCGGAGAAAAAAAATCTTGTCTTAGTAGATAGATCTACGTAAGGAAAAGCAGTGCTGCTTCTTGCTTATTAAGATTCAGATCTCTTCTAGATTGCTTGCTTAAGCTCATCTCTTCTGTGTAAATTTCTGGGGGAGTAAGTGAGAAAAAGGAATGAGAGATAGAAAGGATATTTTAGGCAGCTGTTCAGCAACCTGGGAAATAATCTGGGGTCTTAACCCCACAGGTGTCCATATCCCATACTTCAATCACTGTTTATAACTTTTTTGGCTTTACAAGCAAAAAGGGCAGTAATGTGTGTGAAGATGAAGCCAGCTATTTTCCCAAGCGTAGATGTGCTAGTCCAGTTGATGGGCAGAGATACTGGGAAAGATGATTGTGAAAGCTGTGCACAGGAAGCTGATGCTCTCATGCCCCCACACAGCAGTTTTTGAAGGGAAAGGAAGGTGGGAAAAAGACTTTCACTGAATTTCACTGAATTTGAATTCAGACTCCAGATTCGTTACTGCAAAGTGTCCTGGTTTGAGGACTATGGCACAGACCCTTTCATGAAAACTGTAACTGATACTGAAAATTCTCCTTTCTGAAAGCCTTCAGAGGGGCTTTTTTTTTTCATCATATACGACAATAAAATGAATGTAGAAAGAGTTCATATGTGGGATTTCATATTAAATTTTAAAGCTAAAGCAGTGCCAGTCTGTATGAAAGTAATTTCATTAATTTTATTCAGTAGATTATTCTATCTGATACAGCTTTTATATCTGCATCAAGTTTAGTGAACTGTAAACTTACGCAGTAAATTGGTCAGGTAGTACCTTTTAAATTATGAAAAAAAAAAAAGAAGATTAGTTGCAATACTCGTACAAGTCTGCTTACTGTGGGTAGCTGAATAAAGCTTTAAGCCGAACAGTTGATTGCATTTTGTTCACATGGAAATTTGATTCACATTTGCCAATGTGTTTAGCTATTTATAGGATGTATTGCTGACGGAAAGCGTCATCACCTGTGTGACCAGAATCAGGAGGTATAACATTGGTATGTAGGATACATACTTTTTTGATAGCTGTTTTCTGTGTACTGCACCTTTATTTTTTCTCTACGTGGACTGTCATTTAGAAACCCAGAGTCCACTGCCCACCCTGACAGAGGGCTATTCCTTCACTTCTTTGGTCTCTGTTTCAAAAGAAGGATGCTATAACTAAAAATGGGGTGGGCACCTCAGTTACTCCAGACTCACAGAGTCTTTAAAAGGTGGAGGAGGCCAGTTCATCAGGGTGTAAATGCAGAGATTGCTATTCTAGGCTGAACCCTGTGAGAAGGTAAGACTTGTGTGGCGGTGTGCCAAGTCTCGAGGGCAGCAGTCCCCGTCTGTGACTATGGTGTGTTATGAGCAAGAGGAAAGCTCAGAGAGGAAAGTGGGAATAAAAAGGCACTCAACTCTAATAAAATGGCTTTTAAGTCCTCCTGTCACTCTCTCCTTAGATGAAGGTGTGCGCATCAAGGAGAATTGATAGTGAGTTTTGAATGATTCTACATTAAATTTTACTTTCCCATTTCTCACTACTAGCTACCAGTTACTTAAATGCTCTACAGAAAAGTGCACTATGGAAACCAGCTATATTAGCTACTTTAGACAGTTTGTAACACATGGCTTAGATAAAGATGGTACTGGCTCCAGATTAGTCCATGTGAAAAAATGTTCCTCTTCCAGAAGACTGACTATCCTCTAGTGATGGAGAAGGCCCCTGCAGTCTGTCATGACTGACACTCCTGCGTCTCTCCCAGGCTAAGAGACCAGAGATCCCTGTGATGCTGTTCTGGCAGGTGCTTTGCTGGGCTGGCTGGGGTCCGTGGAGCCTGGGGGAAAGAGAGGTTGTGGGTGAGAGGAGAGATCCGTCTGCTTGCTTTTGCAGAAGGTGGAAGCTGGATAACCTTCCTTCTTGTGCCCTTCAAGTATGGGACTTCCTCACAGGTGGTGGTTCCCTTCAAGTGCCCAGCTGGGTCTCCCAAGCAGCAGCTTTGCCGTGCCAGCACAAAGCGTGCATTACGGGTGAGTGCTTGATAGAGAGGTGGAAAGGAAAAGTGAGAAGAACACGATGCATGTCGAGCACCCCCTCCTCCCCTCTGCTGGAAGATAAAGGCCATGCAGTGATAATGCCCATGTGCTAGCGGAGTGGAAGCAAAGATAAAGCATGCAGGACAGATACGACTGTCCCGTCAGTGTAGAATTCACAGTAATGCAGCTTATGGATGACTGTAAGCGCACCATTATCGCTGTTCTGCTACACTGTCTGTTGTGTCTCCGTATATTGAAACACTGGAAAACATCCACATTAGCATTTTGGTTTGGCTCAGGAGTTCACTTTAAGGTGAATGACTTTATCATCCCTGCCTACATGGCCTTACTTCCCCTTGCCAAGTGGTGTGATAGCATATGGGCGGAACTCCTGTCAGCTGAAACTTAACTGGCAGATGCGCTCCAGCAGCCAGTGGGGTGGTTAGTCCATGGGAACAAACTAGAGCAAATTAAAATCTCACCGAAACATGTATAATCTGAATTCTGAGTCCTTATCACCAAGCATTTCTCTCTTTATGTCCTCTTTTATTGGGCTGCTCTACTTGCGGTTGTCAGGAGCATATACTAGAAATTAACTGTTTGCCCGGTTTTCCTCAGGGACCTGATTTTTTATTTACTGACCAGCTTTCTGTTGTTTCTAACTTGCTTTTCCCCGTCTTTTCTACTTACTACTTTGGCTAAGGGAATCCAGTCAGGAGAGGTATTTAAAAATTTCTGGTCATTTTGTGCCTGTATGTAAGTGAAAGTTGAGTCTTACGAAAAGGCCAGTCAGTGAAAATAATCAATTGCTTCTCCACAGTTAATGTGATTTGCTCCGGCCTTGCAAAATCTGTGCATACTTTCTGACTTGATGCACCTTGTATTTTATACATCAGTGTGCAGTGATCATTTGGTTATAACAATTAAGCTGGGGATCATCTCCATCAATCTTCATAATAATCTTCTATTATATTTTAACAAATGAGATGAGAAATAAAACAGCCTTACTCTTGTATAAGCACTGTGCAGATGTCCTTTAAAAGTTCTAAATTGCACGATGCAGCCTAATAACTATTAACTGCCTACAAATGCATGTTAAGGAATGAGTATGTAAAAGCAGAATGCACTTGTTTCAGCTGACAAGATTTTTGAAACAGGAGAGAAAAAGCCATTATGTGAAGGTGTGGAAATCATTATCTGAAGCGTTATAATCTTTCCATAGAAGGATTGGGAGGGATGACTTAATTGAATCCTCCGTGGAGGCATATGTTAGTCTTTACTTACTCTGTTATAAAATTTACCATAGGAGTGAGAAATGGTTACAACACAGATACAGCATGAACACAAAGAGATAGGCTTCCTCTGAAGAGATGTTATCCACAGTTACATTGTTCTCTAAATCCTGTCAAGCTGCCTCAAGAATGGGTCAAATCAATAAAACATTTCTATCAAAAGGCTCATTTGTATTACCCAACAAGATTAACCAAAACTAAAATTTCACGTTCTAATGGTCTTCATGTAGGTTCCTCTTTCATTTCCTCTGATAGATATTTCTTGTTTGCTGTGGAGTGACTAAAATATTTTATACATGATGTTAAAAGATTTTCTCCCGATACTATCAGGGATCATTAGGACTTTCTATTGATGCTCCATGAACTTGGAGTTCCTATCTTTGGCAGTGTGGCAATTATGCCAATGTCAAAATGCTGTGTCTAATGCTGAAGTCATTAAAAAGCAAGAATGCTTTCTTCAGTAAAAGCACACATTCCTAGGTAATAAACTGCCTTTTGAAAAGAAATGCCTATCAAACTTGGGAAAGTTGTCCATTACTCTGTGATCTTCAAGAAATTGATTGATAAATATTTTCAACTTCACTTCCCGCTGCACCATTTAATGAACTCACTTGCACTTCATTGCTCTCCATTAAGTTTTGTAGGAGTGTGGCATCTGATTAGGCTCTTGCCTTATTTACATGGTTCCAAATATGTAGTCAGATTGAAGGCTTATGGAGGGCTAAACTTGGCCACTTACCACTTTTAGTTTCTCTCTTAGATTTTGTTTTGTCATGCAACAGTGAAGATAATAAGTAGATAAAATTGTTTCTTCACACTGAACAAGGAACTTGGTTCTAATAAGGCCTGTAAAATCAACTCTGAAAGTTTTGGGAGGTTTGAGGATCATAAGGGTTTTAGTTAGAATCAAAGCTAAGGCAGAAAATTCCTTCTTCCTAGCCCATTATGTCTCTGAGGGAACTTCCATGAAGACGGTATTCAGGAGGGTTACTTTAAAAGTGAGGAAAAGAGTGTACTAGGAAAGTCTGGGTTTGAAGCTTTGCACCAGAGTTGGCAGGGGGACCTTTAACATCAAACCTGGTTCCAGAGAAGGGCAACGAAGCTGGTGAGGGGTCTGGAGCACAAGTCTTACGAGGAGAGGCTGAGGGAGCTGGGGTTGTTCAGTCTGGGGAAGAGGAGACTGAGGGGAGACCTTATTGTTCTGTACAAGTACCTGAAAGGAGGCTGTAGAGAGACGGGGGTCGGTCTCTTCTCCCAAGTCACAGATGATAGGACAAGGGGTAATGGCTTCAAGTTGCGCCAGGGGAAGTTCAGGTTGGATATTAGGAAACATTTCTTTACTGAAAGGGTTATCAGGCATTGGAATGGGCTGCCCAGGGAGGTGGTGGAGTCACCATCCCTGGAGGTATTTAAGAAACGTGTAGACATGGTTCTTCAGGGCATGGTCTAGTGTCCAAGATTACTGGTTTGTGGTGGGGTGCTGTGTGGGTGGGTGATGGTTTTTGGTTTGGTTGTTGTTGTTGTGTGTTCAGGTGGTGGGTGGTGGTTTTGTTTGTGGTGGTTTTTTTTGTTTTGGTTTTTTTTTTTTTTTTTTTTTTTTTTACTGTTGGTTGGACTCGATGATCTCTGAGGTCCCTTCCAACCACTACGATTCTGATTCTGATTCTGATTCTTGGGCAGACACTGGTGTGAGCCCCTAGCTGTTGCAAGGGCTTCCAGAGCAAGTTGTGGATAAGGGCCTCATGCCTCTTTGGTTTTGGTGGTGGCAGACAATGGGAAAATACAGAGAAAGAAGATAATCTAGGTAGAGTGTCTCTGGGAAACTGATCTTCACTGTGTACCTTGGTGGTGGGAACTGAGCCCATTGCCCTAACAGTGTCCTTCACCCTAGTTTGAGTCTGCCTCATCACTGGACCAAAAGCAGTGTAAGGGAAGATCTAAGATCCCAGACAGCCTGTTGTACTGGATTTAGCTCCAGACCACACAGGTACTGCCCCTATCTCTCTACCCTGAGCCTCAACAAGTGGCAACAGGAACATGCTGTACCTCATGACCTGTTCATGGAAATGCCAGAGAACTGAGGAGCTGCTCATGGGGAAAACTGAAATCGTGACAGTGAGTTCTGATCTGCTATAATTGAAAAGCAGACTTGGCTCTAGAAGGATGGGGCAGGAGCAGGCTTAGCTATTGCTGCAGCTGACTCCAAAAGGCTTCATTTGGGGGAGCTTCAAGTGCTTATTCGTGACCAGAATAGGAGCATTTTAGTAACAAACCTTTTAAAACATTTCTTGCCACTTTTCCCGTTTCATCCCCTGAAAGGATTCTGTACTCATCCACATGCATCTACTTTTAGAAGGCTTCCTCCATTTAATGACTATGTTCCACTTCATTCAAAGATTAATAGCAGTGCAATTATTAATTGCAAATTTATAGCCTTTTGCAAAGGTGAGGAGAGTGTAACTTCTCATAAACATTAGCTCCAGATGAAATGCCATGTTCAAGGTCTCAGCTGTGAAGCTGTGCTTTTAATTAATTTTCAGATTTTTCCATTCGTTCTGAGAGATATCACAAGAATCTGCAAACACTCGTTTAATCTCCATGGGCTGAGCCCTGCTTTCATCCTCCCGGTGACTGTGGTGATGGTGTGTTTGCGTGATGACTGCATCCTTGCACCCATTGGCACAACAACATCAAAGGCTTTTGAAGACCCTAGGAGCCCTTTCCACAAAATCTGAGGTCAGAGGGATCCGCCACCTAGCTGGAGGATTCGACTGCAAAGACTCCCAGCCTAAGAAGCTGTAGTAACGAATATGGTTTAGGAAAAAAACAGCCTCTAGAAAAGTTCATGCTGAGAAGCGTCCTTCAGCCTGTATAGTTAGCTATTCCACTGTTTATCTTCCTGCTAGAAATTGCTACAGAATAAAAATTTGTCTACTGTCAGATCATTTTTGCACAGTGATCAACATTTTTAGAGTTGATATTCAATATATTTAGGTGATATGAGTTTCTGAAGCTGCATGTTGCAGGGTTTTATTTTCCAGCCTCAGGAATTTCTGTTTTCTTGGCAGTACTCCCATCTGTTGGAATTGTTCCAGTTTTCCATGATTTGTTATAATAGAAATAATTTATAAACATTAATGAATTGGAGAACCCTTCAGCTAAGCAATTTTAGGCTTTGTGGGAGTGCGGGTAAATTAACCAGACTTGTTGATTATTTAGGCCCATGTTTAATCTTGGCAGATGTGGCCTTTTTAAACATTTTGGAATGTTTCATATTATATAGAATAGCTGCATTCTCATTTCACAATTTGCATTATAAGATGCAAATACCTACTGAACATTTTAACTTTTCTCTGGTGTTACGATTTTTGTCTGTATCTTTAAATGTATTTAATCCTTAGTCAGGCACTTCTTGTTCTTATTAAAAAAGTTGAGAAAGAAATTTTTCCCTATGTTATATGCTGTGGTTGAAGTTGCATTCTGAGTACACATTGTAGATGTATGCCGACTGTGACTTTCTTTCATGAGCAAAGACCAATTTTAGTTAATGCTTGCTTCTTTTTTGTCCATTAAGATGAAATTCAGTCCTGAGTTATCTTTCATTAGACAAAACAGGTCCTTTTAGTAAGAAATTTGTCCGTTCCTTTTTCTTCTCTTTCTTTCTTCACCCTTGAAATTTGAGTTCTAACTTTTTGAGATGTGCAGTAAATATCCTTCAGTTTAAAATCAGCCACGTCTTGTTCATCTACACATTGCAATTGGAAATCTAAGGAATAGTTTGTGTAGTTTTCCAGTGGGATTTTGTCATCTGGGATAAAACTCATCCATGTCTCATTTTTATTTTAATCAGTTGCAACTTTAATCCTCGAACACTTTAAATTTATTAATCTGATCCAAATTAAGTAGATAAATGCTAAGTATGGTGGGCCCCAGCTTGCAAAGTTGTGTTGGAAAATAGAGATACCGTGTGCCAACTTAGTAATATGTATTGTTGGTTTATTCTTAAGTGTGTGGTCTCTGTGGAAGCACAGCATCTTAATGATAATGGTTTCTCTGACATATTTATAAATTGTAATCAAACTATGAAAAATGCAACAATGAAAGTCTCAGTGCCTGGGACACAAGAATTCAGGCAGATTCCAGCTCAGTTGTCTCTCCACTGTAGCGTGAGAAATCAGTATGTCAAGTCTTTGTGTAAACCCTAGGCAGGCATGAAAAATATTTATTTTTACATATTCACAGATGAGGCTCATCACAATTGATATCAAATTCCCCTAAAATTAAATAATGGAAAAAAGTAAAGGGAATGTACTTGTACTTGAAAATTAATTTATGTGCATTGATATTCTGGTTGTACTCAGATATAGCTGGAGAAAAGGTTCCTTTAGCCTGACCCCAGTCTGATACGGAGGTCTATATCTCATAGATGTCTCTCTGGCGCCAGTCGCAGCTGCCTTCAGGATGCCGCAGCTCTCAGAGCCTTGGTAGCAGGCAAAAGTTAAGGATAGTATAGTACTTAGTACTTCTCTGCCTTTTTTTTTCTGTTTATTTTTGTAACTGTTGCCAGCCTAAACCCTTGGCTCTGCTGAGATTAACTTGCTTTGCATTTTTGAGCATCTCAGAATAAAGCCTAACAGGCACAAGGCCCCCTGTTTTCTTCAAAACAATGGATTCAAATAAATTAGAGTTGCAAACAGACCCATCAGGGAGTCAGTGATCCCAGATGAATTTGGGCATCCCAGAAGCTGGAATGTGTTTCCTTGACACGTTTCAAGAGGTGAGGGAAGACTCGTAACATGGCATGCCAAAGGGTAGCGGGGGGAAGGTTGCATAGCACATTCCCTAGCAGACAACAGAGCATGGCAACTGCAAAAATAACCTCCTCATTGTGGCAGTGAGTGAAAATTAATAAAGATGCTATGACAGGTAAAAGACAAAGACCCTTACCTCTCCTTCTGTAACATGTGTGAGCCATTTATTTCAATCATCCCACCATTCCAGCAACTTTTAGTTAATTTTAATCAGATTTTTTCCTCATATGTGAACATTTCTAGGTCTTTTTGCTTATTGCCTGGCCTCAAGCCTACATAAACAAACATCTGCGTGTATATATATGTGAATATATAAATATATATATACAGACATGTATATGTATATATATGTATGCATACACATATTAGAAAAGCATGTTCCTTTGTGCTCAAGTTAGTGCATATATAGTGTTGTGAGCCTGACATACATTCTGTGTGGCTGGACTGCTGCTGCTATATCTTCTTTTCCTTTTCTGTATGAAGTTAAACAATTGCTTCTGGGACGAGACAGCCCTCTGTCTTCTACGGCCCCCAAACCAGCCCAGCCTCCTTATCACCTCCCTAGTTTTGTGTCAATTATTCTTATATCTTAGGTAAATGCTTATAAGCTATGGCAAAAGTGGGCACAAATTCTACTTTCCTCCTTCTCATCCTCACAGCCTTCTGAGGTATCAGGGTGTGAAAGAGGTCATTTTGCCCTGCATAATGCCAGGTAAATAAGGTAATTTTCATTCGTGTTTTAGTGAAGGGTGGCAGTATCCGTACAAGATTTTTACACAGTTTGCAGGGTCAAAGACAAGGCTTAAATAAAAGCACAGTATGAGTATCCCTTGGTTGCCCTCACAGTCCTAGAAAAGTTCTTGGGGAGGGAAAACAGGTTTAAAAGACAGTGCTAGGATGTCTGCCTCTGAGAATAGATAATGATCTATGCATCAAAGCTTCTGTTCCTGGATCGCAAACACTGGCTTTTGGATTACTTTTGGCTGCAAATCATGCAGAAGCCAACACAAGAAGCTGAGTAACCGTGCAAAATTCACTTATTAAAGAAGAGCTCTGTTCGTTGACCCAGAAGAAATTTTAAAAAAGGTAGTCGTCTTATTTATCATCTCTGTTTTGGTCTGCTGTTTCACTTTTCTCACTCAATGTGCTATTGCCCCTCTCTTCTGTCGCTGTAGATCGTAGCTCCCGCCTGCTGACCTTGGGACTTTGTGTGCAGATTGAGGAACCTTGTCTTTTTTTTTTTTTGGTGCCTGGCTTGCTCTGTGGAAGGGCAGAGCTTAGCTCTTGTACTGAAGCTGCTGACTAACAAGTCAGGCTGAGGAAGAAGCTCTTAGAAGCGGAGTCCTGACCTGCATACCTGCATGTAAAAAATCAACATGTGACCGTGGCTGTGACAAAAGCCACGTAGTTTCTCGTTGCTGAAAGCTTCATGTCTGGTCAAACTGGCAGAGACTGGGGAGAAAAAGAGGGTCAAAGATGTTAGGAGAGACAAACCTCGAGGTTTCAGTGCTTTTACTGATGCAATCCAGAGCTCCTACCCTTGCAGCCTCAGTAGCAGATAAGACCTTAGTGACTGTTTTATGTTTTATATAGCTCCCTGTTCTGGAAACACACCCTTCTTTTATTGAAGATGAGTGATACTAGGAAAGGTTTTCTGAAAGGGCTAACAGCGTCTGCTTATGTTGACTGAATCTCTTCTCTTTAGGACAGTGATGTTGCTGGGGGGGTGTGTGTGTGCACGGGTGTGTGTTAAAACTCAGTTGTGTGTCTGTGCAACCACTTGGTTTGATACAGACTCCTGCTCTCTGTCTGTGCTAGTGAGACAGTGAATACTAGCGAGGGGGAAAGCAAAATGCTGGGCACTGAAAGCTGCTCAGCCACCACATTTGCTGACCCTGTGTACTGGAGCCGCTGGTGTAGGGGTGGTGGGACCACTCCCCAGAGCTGTTCCTCGTCTCTCCTCTGCATGTGGTCTCCATGCTCACCCACCAAGCCAGGAGATGGAGAAGGAGGTGATTTTCTTGTGAGACAGTGGAGTAATGCAATACACTCAGCTGAGTCCAACCACTTACCACTGAGGGAGTATTTCTTTCTCGGAGCTGTCAGCAGAAAGCAAGAGTGTTACGCTCATTTTGCAGGCAGTAGGCCCGTAGTCTCAATTATCCCACATTTTTGGTGGAGTTGTGCCAAAATTGTGCATCTCAGTTTGCACAAGCATGACCAGCCTTCCTATCTGTCTTACCCTGGGATTTTGACTCTCATTTTGCTTTAAAATTTGGGTTCATTTTAGGCCATCACGCACAAGAAAGATGACAGCTGCATCAGTGTCTATCATTAAATTCTGAGAAGTTGAGGAGTTTGTTGGTGTCATCAAGGTTATTTTCTATTTTTCAACAATGCGAAAGAAAAGTCAGATCAATTATGCATTTCACTTCTACACTACTAATGGATGGACAGACGAGGGTTTTTTTCAGCTGACATCTAGTATGCTAAATAAAGAGATTATTCCCCTCAGTTTGCTTCCTTCATGTAATGAATAACAAGTAGATGAATCAGTGAGGTAAAATGTGTGACAGATAACAAACAAGTTACAAACTTTGTAATTTTGAGTGGATTTCCTGACATGGGGGAGTAGGCATGTGCTGGTGTGCAGACTTGCCAGTACTTCCAATTGTAAATAAATTTTATTTCCAGCTGATTTCCTAGATGTTCCTAGGATTATAGGAACTTTAGGACTCAAAAATCCTTGGATAAAGTTTCTTAATGAGCTTTAAAAGTAAATTTAGCATATTAATTTTTTCAAGGAATAAGACTTTGTTGTGAATTCTAATATTTGTATTTAACTCCTTAGCTCCCAACCTTTGCTTTGGCTTGTGGAGAGCTGTTCTCAGGTGGCAGAGAGGACAGGCAAGTGTCATGCAAACCAGCCTCTCAGTCACTGACTGTAGCACCGAGGCAACAGTAGAGGCAAGTCTTTGTTTCATTGCAAATTAATATTGTACTCATATTAATAAAGCCCCTTTATTTACACCACAAGTGATGGGGAGGAAAAGTAAAGATTTTCTTCTTCTTGGTTAGTCCATGAGGTGATACAGATTGATAGTCGTGGATTAGCAAAGCCCTTTTTATTTGTTTGTTTATTTGTAAACTTCTCAAACCTTTCTAAAGCACTAGCAGATTGATTCTGGTGAGTGCTAGATCTTCTCTTCCATTTTCCTGTTCTCTTAAATTGTTCTCTGATAGGATGGTCAACAACTCTAGCAATTGGTCCCTCCACCAACTCTCTTTAGGGATATATAAAATAATAATAAAAAGTATAGTAATATCATAAAAAAATCATCACTTTATATGCAGTATCTCTTGCTTTTACTAACCTGAAAAAGAATGTAATAATAGCTTGGAGACACAGGATGTAATTTTTTACTTAAGTTCATGGATTTCAAAGGAGTCTTTTAAAAAAAAAAGAGTAAGTAGTGTCCATAAGTAACTGCTGCCTTTAAAAATATATATTTGCCTCATAGAAAGACAGTGCTAAACATTTTTAAGTGTCTAATTTGCCTGTGCTGGCCAGGTAATATTAAAGCCAGCTTCCTGTATTCATAAGATTTAATTAAACACAGCCATTACTTCTGGTGTTCACTTTCTCTGAATAAATCCTGAAGGATACAACATAATGACACAGCAAAAATAATACTTGCAGCAAAGGATGGACTTAGAACATCTAAGAAATTTAAATGGGGAATGCTTTGAATTGTGGAAATATTATCAAGGCCAGCTAAAAGCTTTATTTTATCACAAACATGTCACAATGTGTTGTGATATATTTGTGTTATTTTTCATGTGGTAAATTGGAAGTGTCCTATGTATGAAAGGATATTGTCGCTCAAAACAATATTCATGGAATTATTATATATTATTGTCTTATTTTCTGTTTGTATTTTATTTATAAATGTTCGCTTGTTTTGAAGGATCGAAAATATAGCAAAAGTTCTTGAGGGCTATAGTGAAGCTATTAAAGCTGTTAATAAATTTATATGGAATAATTTTTTATTATTGATTAGCTGAAAAAAGTATTAAGAGGAAAAATAAGTAGCAGTGTTCTGAAAAAATATGCAGAGCTTACAAGCAGACTATTTTTACACTGCCACTAGACTTCTGAATTTATTTTTAATATCCTACCTGTTTTGATCATTCTTGTTCATATTAGGTCAGTAAAGAGGGGAACATCTAGCCTAACAAGCTGGTCTGACTGGCAAAGTACCTGGCAGTAGTTATCCTTCACATAATGGCTGTGTTTGGCATTGAGAAGTGGTAGCATTCTCAGGTTGTGGTCCCTGTCTTGGGCACCTTGTCCTCAGCTAGCATTGACTTAGAATATTTGAGATCAGCTTTGGCTTTTCTGCTGAGTCCGACCAATGGGGAGCCTGAAGGAGCTCTTCCTCACATGCTGGTTTCTTAGGTTAGATTGAATTTCCTTAACATCGAGTGCCTTTTAGGCTGCCCCAAGGCTTTCAAGACAATCACAAGACATTGGCTGATGTGACACAGACTCTAGAGAAGACCCTTGCATTCCTGAATCAGCAGGTGGAGCAGGTACAGGGTACACTACCTATACACCCTGTTTAGAAGATAGCTCTCCTTTTGGTCTAAGCGCAGTCTGTTGGACAGGGCTATCACTTTTTTACTTTAAGAATGTAAATTTATGAATACGAAGCTGTCCAGAGACAGCAAATTGTTACCAGAATCTTCTGATGCATGAGTGGAGGGAAGAGATATGTTTAGGCATAATCTGTGGTGAGTACTCTTCACGTTGATTATTTATGATTCCATTGCTACATGTTGATCCACTTTGCTGTTTAGTGGAATAGGATCTCACCATGTCTCATTTAACCTGGTGTTCTTTACTTAATGTGTTCTCTTAACCTGCCAACTTCAGAAATATTTAGAAAGGAGATGTGGCTGTGTTGTTTTAGCAACAGTATTCTAAAGACAAGGGGTAAAAACAGATGTGCACATTGAGATATCATCTTTTATTTAATCAGCTGGCATAACTGGGAAAGGTAAACAAATTTTCAGGCACAACAGCCTTCCTCAGGTCTGAAGCAGAATTGGCATACTTCAGAGCTAAACACAAAATGAAAGCAATTGCTCAGATATGTACCAGGTAAACCACATCTGAAAGAAAAGGTAGTTAGTACATGTAAAGACAGTCGGTAAGGCAGTTCTCTCTCTAAGGGAAAGAAAGAGAAAAGATATTTATAGCCTCTGGAACATGGAAAGGTTAGTGGAGGGGAAAGGAAATTATATTGTGCCATGAAATCAATATTTCTATTGAATCCTTTTTTTTTAGTGATCAGCACAGTTTAAAATGTTAGCTCCAGGCTTGTGTTTGGAAGGCATTTTGGAGATCTTTAAAGATCAGGACTGAGAGATAAGAGGTGGCATGTTGTGAAAAATGTTCTTTGTATAAAATGGGGATATTATGTTTGTGTCAAGAGTCTATCGCCAAGCTAAATCTCAGAAATATTTCATTCAGCAGTTCTAGTCCTTTGAGGGCGTCATGCTGAGTCCCACAGGATGAACTTTTGAGATTGGAAAGGATCTTTTAGGTCAGATGTATGTTTGCTTTTGTCTGTGCTACAGCAGATAGTGTAATGTATCTTGTTAAATGAGATTTACTCTTACTAAGTCTATTGACGTCTCCCTTTCATCTGCGAGATAGCTGTACCTACGTGCTACTGCTGGTGTGTTCAAATCCTGAAGTCTATACTTAGTTTTTATTGACTTGTCTCTGAAATTCCCATATATTCTTCTTAAAACCTGAGTCAATCTACTACAGTGTGACAGTACATCACAAGTGGGCAGGAGAGTCCTAGAGCACACATCACTGCCCCAGATGTGAAATGTCCTAGTGTGCCCTCCCCACTCTGAAAAAAATGTTTTGATAAGAATAACGACTTCTCAGCCTCCTGAAACCATCTTGCACTTGCAGCCATAAGCGACAAACCTGATGTTTTCTCATTCTGCTAGGTGTGTTGCCCTCTGTGCCTGTTTGCCCTCTGTGTTTGTTTCTCTTGCTTCCCACTAATCTTGACTCCTTAAGCCTGGAGAAATGCCAGTAAATGAGACCTTCTTGCTGCTCACGTGAGTCCTGGGCTTTTCTGCCTTCCAGAAGTCCCATTGCTATGGTGGCAGCTCTGTTGTCACCACATCTTTTCTGGCCCTATACATGCAATGAACAGTGGGAGAAACTGAGCCACGGCACCCTATGTCTGTGACATCAGATGAATGACTTCAAGCTTAGGACATTATGGTTGGGTGCCAGTTAGCGGAAGATCTGAATACCTTATCCTCACCAGCACTCCTTCAGGAGTGAGCTGTCAGGAAGGTGGGATGACAATTCCCTTAGTTCTTTTTTTCCTCTCCCTAGGAATCTTCTTACCTGGTACTATTATTCAAGGTGTGCTCACCTTAAACTAAGATCTTCTCTTTGACTGCAGCCAACATGGGGTGTTCCAGAGGGATGAATAAATCTCTGAAGGTAGATATTTCAGTGTGGTTCTGTCGTTGTTGCGTGGGACAGGTGTTATACTGAAACACCAGCCAAGGAACAGTGATAGGGTATTTCCCCAAGCAATGGTGAAATGAGACTACTGAAGTAATTAAAAGGTTGTTTTACTACTTTGGTGACCCCTAGAGAGTCTATTGCCATTTTCACATTAAATAAGGCACAATTAGGTCTGACATATTGTCTTTCTTTAGAGCTCCTACCTGAGCTGATGACAGGGAACAAATTAATCCCAGTTGGATCCAGTTTAATTAAACCATCTCAAAGGTGTTGCATTGCTTTGGATATTTTGATTTTGTTATTATTTTATTTATTGCAAAAGTATAATTTTCTTGGTCTGCTTTTTGCCAGAAATAGGATTATTTAGTCAAAGTTTCTATTCCTAAATAAGAGACTGTGATACTTCAATTGAACTGTATTACTGTGTATATATGTGTATTATGTGTATATATGTGTATATAATGTGCATATATGTGTATTATGGTATAACTGAGGCTGGCAGAGATATTTCCATACTAGATTTGCAAACTTTTCCGATCAGGCTCTTACTGTTCTGTTCCTCAGGAAACTGAGCTTGTGATAAGAATACCACACATGGAGCGTTTCTTGTTCCTTCATTCAGGACTTTTTGTGAGCATACCTGATTATTCTTTTATTACTACGTAACTACTGTTATAATCTGTTCTTTAATAAGTTAGATTGAAAGTACAAACTTATTTTGTTGAAATATTTTATACAGTTTTGCAAGGATGGAAACCTTAATAATGAATTAATCACTTTGGCACACTCATATAGGTTAATAATTCAACAGTGCATTAGTTATGCCCATGTTAAAAGAATTCCTTTACTTCATGTAGCATAAAAGGCATATTCTGGCCAACTTGGTGCCTTTATATTTACTCATGTCTTGGTATTTATATGATATTGTAGTGCCTGTGGCAACTGTAGTGCCTTATATGGTTACTGTAGTGCCTTTGAGTGCCTTGAAACCAAGACTGCATGTTACTTTGATAAAAATCAAGTTTTCATTTTATAGACTGAAAAGTGATAAATGACAAACCTGCACACCTAGCCCCTGCCTGTGGGTTCTTACCAGATCCACCAGTCTTGATCTGTGGCTGTGGACCACTCTTGATGCTACAGGACAAACAAGTTGAAATGGCTTTTTATTTTACTTAATACTACTTACGTGTTGGACATGCACAGCAGGTGTCCTCACTGTGTGTATCAGGTAAGTTACTCGCTTGCTGTTCAAGGCAGTGGCAGAACTTCACCAGCTCTGAAGGCACTGGTTCCCTTCTCAGGCTGATGAAGGTGCAAAGAGCACTGCTATACACCAAGGGTTATCCCTATACCTTGGTTTTGGAGAGGTACATAAACTGTTTCCTTAATTCTGCTTTCAGAGTTTTCCCAGGGTCTGGTGAAACTCTGTAGTCTGCCTTTGCTCACTCAGACTTGGAGCTATACAAGGGCTATGACTTAATTTTCTTTCAGTTTTCTTAAATCACACCATCTCACAACTAAATTTGGTTTGGAAGTGCAAAAAAAAGGTGAGGCTGAATTATTAAAAGAAGACCAAACATACTGTTTGGCTAGAAACAGTGTTTGGCTCTGTATTAAAGTTCTAAGGTTATATTGTTTATCTTATTTTCCAAAAATATTATTTGACCTCAGTAACAAAATTGAAGTCTTATTCTAGACACAAAATTACCAACCATAGCACTTCATTCAAAACAATGATTTTAAAATTTTTTTTGTGGGTAGATTTTTGGGGTTTTTAAATTTATTTTTCTCCGCCCATTTATCCTGTTTGGAAAATATTATTTCAAATTTAGTTAAATTGATGCAGTGTTTTGGTCTGCTCAAAACTGCATATTTTGGAAGGTTGTATTTGCCAGAAATACTTCACTCAGGTCAAATTGCATGAATCCAGACAATCTTTTTCTTTGGCCCAATCTGAACCCAGTAAGTGAATTACTTTGCCTCTTTTGATACCAGTGATGAAAATAGTGATAGAAATAATGCATACCTCCGTGATGGGATGGCAACAGCTGATTTCTACAGCCAGTGTACCATCTTTTTCTGAAGCCGTCATCTGGATGCAAGTGATCTCTAGATCCTTCTGTGCTGTTTCTTTCAAGCTGTTCGGTAGATTCTTCATAGCCCTGTGCTTTGTTTTCTTAGAGTCCCATTAGAGTAACTTAATAAATCATCTCTCCCTGCACAAAACCAGATGATGCTTAACTTTTAGATGCTGCTACCAGCTTACATATTTTCTCCTGGCTTTGAATATTTTTTTTCTTTTCTTCTTTTTTTTTTTTTTCTGAATTTGACAGATTTTCAGCTCCAGTAGGAGGTAAGTATTTAATGAGGGCAGTATAGCTCAATCTTTATTTTTCTGCTTTTTCCTACCTCTCTGTCCTCTGTTCTGATTTTCTGTTTCAAAAATTACATCACTTTCACAATTTCTTTGTAATGTATTCTGTCCACCCCCTGTTCTCCAACATTTCTAGGAATTTGGGCTGCCTTCTTAATTGATCTGTCATTTACAGACTGTATATGTAACTCTTGGGTGGATACTTGGTAATCATTCTGAATTCTGATGAACAAAGCAGTAAATTTCAAATCTGCAATGCTTTGTAGACAATGAGGTCTCTGCAGGCAAGATGCAATTATTATTATTCAGACTGGTTACTAAGCTGTCCTCACTCACCAAACATACATAGGGAACCATGTAGTTTGAGTGTCAGTTTAATTTGGCCAGCTCAATCTACTACATTGATGCTAGAGCTTCATTAATCTTTTCACATAGACAGTTACAATTTGAGATGAATTGAAATTGTATTAGCCAAGGGCAAGATGCCATCATAAAAGATGCCTGGCCTACCTCATTGCTTAATTAGTTTTATAAATATTTATTTTTACAAAATGAAGACAATGGTTTTGAAGATCTTAGTACTTTTTCACCCCTATGAAGTCGTAATCCAAGTTTATCTCTCATGAAAGCAACTGTCTCTTTTCCTTCCTCCTTTCACACATACTTCTTCAACTCAAAGCTTATTAAGCAGACCATTCTAAATGACTATAGACTTTAAAAGCAGATATGTATGTGGGTGTTATGCTTCTCAGAAGCTGAGATAATGCTGTTTACTAACAATGTTTGTGTCATTTCTACTTGGTACATATCTGTGACAAATTTTCTGCCAAACATATTATTTTTATCTTAATGTTGCCTATAGCATCCACAGCTATAGTATTCTTTGCCTGACCAAAATTTTCAACAGTAGAGCTGAAAGAGTTAATGTGTTAGGTTACAGGCCCAGTGAATTTACTAAAAGGAAAGCTGGATAAAGAATCAACATAATTTCCCTGATATTCTTTCTTCATAGTCTTTGTATATGATCTGTTAATAATAACCTTTGGTACAGCACTACAAGAATACTCATTATTTGTCCTTCTCTCTACTCTCAACAAGAATATGGTAATATCTGTGCAAAGAGCAACCTGCACAAGTTCAGGGGAGGCACAGCTTGTTACCCCTTGGAGGCCCTCAAGAAACTCTTTGCTTGCTAGTGTTCCAGAATTCCCATTTAAAAGATCATCACAATGCTATGAGGAGTGGCTTGCTGTTAAACAAGTACTCAGGATTCGCCCTTAACTCAGGTCAAGCTCAAAACGATGCAAATAGGTGTTTGTTTACAATGTCCAGAATAGACAGCATCAATTAAAGTATTGACAAAAGATGCAGATGGAGTAAGAAGAAAGGTATTCTGTTAATCTGTTCAAGCTAAAACCAAACAAAAAAATCCCCTTCTATATTAGCCAACCTCTTCACACTGCTTTTTGGCTCAAATGCTCAGGAAGGCATTATTTTCTGGTGTGCTCATGAGTACCAGTGGATGCAGGACCTTCCAAGTCAATTGCATTAGACTTTGCGTCTAGTTCCTTGGAGTTTCTTGGGTTTCCACTTACATTCAAATCTGCCCCTCCTTTCCCTCCTTATTAAGTACACACTAACCCAATAAAGAAAGAATCTAGCCCTTTTTTCCAGGAAACAACTACTGGACATCTACCCACTTTGGACAGACTAATATAACTTTTGACAGCTCAGGTGCTGTCTCCTAAACATGACTGTCTCTAGTAAACTCATTAAGGACATAATACCTTCCCCTGGCTCTCCTCTTTCACAGCCTCTCAAGCAAGTACATCTCATTGTGAAATGTCTCAGACGATTGAACACTCTGTTTTATTTATCAACTACTAAATGGACAGACATACTCCACGCAAACAGTGCCCATAAAATGAGCACGTGCCTTCCATTACCGGTTGTTGATTTAGAACAGATACTGTTAATCAGCCATTTTAGAATGACAGTGCGTTTCAGACAGACTTACACTGAGGGAAACCATAACTGAGGCTTTCATGCAGAAGACTTATAGTGTCAAAAGACAACTGTTGAGAGAACTTAGGTGGTCTTAAATTGCTCTGTCTTCCCTTCATTAGGAGATTGGTCAAGAAACAGAATTGGAGCATCACAGCAACCTTGTCAGGTTTACACAGTTGTAGAGGCCACCAATGCAATGCCTCATTTGGCAGTTGAGGCAGAAATGCCTCAGACTTCAGGGTCCCCTTCAGTCCACAAAAGTGGAATTATATTGACTCACAAAAGCATAAATAAAAATAAAAAAGATCATTCCAGCAAAGCATGCTTTTGAAGAAGTCAACAAAGTGAAAAACCAGTCCCATCTTCATGCCAAACCCTGAAAGATTTCCAGGCTCTCCACTATGTGAATTGAAGTCTTGGTTCTGGCTGTGACTCTGCTCATATCTGTTTTGTGGAAAAATGCCTCTAGCAGACCATTATTTCACTGTAATTCCTAAATCAAAACAAACTGGGAAATACATTGCTGTTTGTGTCAATGTCTAATGCTACACAGCATGTGTGAGTGCACAACATTATTTTGCATGCTGGCACTTGCAGCGGACCAGACTACAGAGCAATTACCTTTACTATAAAACTGTGCCTTCTTTTATAGCATCTTCAGTTTTAATGAAGATCAACTGTGACAAAGCTACATGGAGTAAAGGAAGTACCAGAGAGAAATCACTTTTTGAAACAAAAAGCTTTATAAAAAGTCACAAAAGGACTGGGGGAGCCACAAGTGCATTTTCTAACCCAACATTTTGGCATTGTTCTGTGGAACCTTCTGCTATCAGCAGGGAATGAAAAATTGCAGTTGACATCTACACCTGGCATTTGTCTCCATTAATGGCTAATGCAGGGACTGTGTTCTCTTGGCTTAGTCTCCACCTGTCAGCTACTCTTTAGGAGAAAAGAGAGCAGGGAGAAACAAAATAGATTTAGGCTTCCTTATTTTGAGCCATGTTTCCAGTGAAATCTAGAGGTGAGGGCCAAATCTGCTTCCTTAAGGAAACAATTACCTTGTGACCCTGCTTGTTTCATCTTCTTCAGATTTGCTTTTCCATCCACTTGTCTATTATGGAAATTTTCTGCCTGTCTTTTCATATCAGGAGCTAGAAATTAATTTTTAAATTTGGCCCAGCCTTTAAAGATTATGGAAGGCCTGTGGCATAGCTGTGTTTTGAAATCCAGAATGTACTTCTATGTCTCTGACACAAAAAGTAAAACGCTGCAGAAAGCTGGAGCTTGGAGTGATTCTATTTGCTATGAGAACAACAGCTCCTTGGTGAAGACTTAATGAAGCAGTAAAGCTGGAAGGTGTTTCCTGTGTGTTATTTCACCCTCAGAGGAACATCCCACAGGCTGCCGGCAGTGGGCCTAGTGTGGACATAATTGGTCTCAGATTCCCTGTCTCCTCCTAACCCAGAGATGCTCTATTTTATCCTGGGGGATCGCCAGCAGCATAATCATGTTCAAGAGCTTTGTCCTGAAAGCTGGTGTCTTTTTTCTTGCATTGAGCAGGAATGACTGCAACTTAAGAAGGCAAAGCAAAGGTATCACTCTGGCTAGCTCTTAAACACGTTGATGTTAGAGGTTATCCATATCATCTTTTTGGCATGTTAGGTGCACAGACTCTATCTCTACTTATTGTAGCTCCCAGGAGTCTCCTCAGATTTGGATGCACTCCACAGCAGTAACCCAGTTCTGCAGTTTTTTGGGGCAATCATCCCCACCATAAAATGGAAACATGGGCCCAGTTTTTCCAAGGGAGCTGGGGCATGCTCTGGTCTTCTTCCGTGGCTGAGACTTATGATTGTCCAATGAAAGGTGATAGTTTGCTTTTCCACCATGGCGAGTTAAAATAACTCTGAAAGACAGCACAGAATGCAATAAAAGAAATAACAAGACTAGTGACTGGGCTAACCCTTTTGCTGAGTAGAAAGCCCAGAGAGTTATTTTAGCAACAGATGAAGGAGATTGTTTTTAACAAGTGCAAGCACCTGTAAGCACCTACATTAGAAAGCTAATGTAGCTGTAACTGTGAGAAAGTCTAAGTGGTATCCTTCAGGCTTATGTGACTTTCCTGTGCTTGCACTTCAAGCTGCGCAAAGCTGAGTGCCTGTATTACTGTCGTCATGGGCCCAAGCTTTTAAGACCATATATCAGCCCAGCCCATGGGCTGCTTTAACTGGGACATGCGGCTGTTGGATGAGAGTTGTTTGCGCAGTGCTCTGGAGCGCATGCGGACCAAGCTGCATCTGCCTACATGGTACTAGTAGTGCAGGCATGCCCTGCCTGCATTTGCTTTGGGGAAATATCTCCCTCTTGTTTTGCTGTCCTTAGCAGTGCTCTAAGGATCAGTGATCTGAAGGGGACCACGGCTATTTGTTGCGATGCCATCTCTCACCTGGCATGGGACAAGTCTAACCCACTCAGTAACAACTAAACATCAGCCCCCTGAACCCCGATTTGCACTAGCATTCCTGCCCCCAGTAATGCTAAAATAGTAGCTATGACAAGAGTAGGAGTTTTTCTAGCACACACAAAGCCAGGGGAAGGGATTAGAAACAGCCACAAACAAGGCGTAGATGAATACATGTACCGCTAGAAGCCAGCTAGAAGCCAATCAGTTATTTGACCTTAGGTTCATATTTCTGTAAACATGTATCTTGGCAACGTATCATTCAGTTTCTCCATACGATGCAATGCAAGCCCTTTCTCATTTATCTCAGCTGTCTTGTTGTGTTATGTTACACATGATTACTGTTAATTCTGTGTTTAATTGCGCTTAGCATAATTTATTTGCTATCCAGTGATTTTAACTGTTGGACATAACAAAATATGGTTGTTTTCTCTTCTGCTTCCTTCTGCTTCTCATTTGTGGATGCTGAAAGCAGCTGGACCTGTTCCATGTGAATGGAAATAATTATGGTCATGTACTACAAATTCATTAATCTCAAGAAGGCATCTTGTGTGGAGCTATTCCTGGAGTATTCTTCATGAATTGTTTTCCTCTTTACTGTCCCTCCAAAATTACTTCCTTTTAATTTTCCATCACAAACCTGTTTTCTGTGAACCTACCTCCTTCCTCTTGCTAATGGGGATTGGAAGCAAAATGCATTCCAACTAAAACGGGCAATAATGGCATGTTTCTTAAACCAACACGCCTGTCCCAGATGTTCTGGAGGAAAGGAAAGCTCTGAGTCTTTCAAGTGCAATTGGAGCACTGGGACCGTTTCACAATATGGGAGCCCAAAACAGAACAATTTTGTTCCACATCGGTGCCCCTTACTTTTTAAATACATTTATCTTGGGTTCCAAATGCAGAGCAGTCAGGACCTATGTATTTTAGGTTGTATAGTTTAATAATCTGAAAATAATCCATGTTTCTTCTACTATACTTATTTTTTTTATTTTCTTCTTAGTTTTGCTTTTCAATCCCTGTAAGCAATTTGTCAGCCCTTTAGACAGCCTATCAGTAAACCTTTTTCCGTTGGTGCCTAAAGGTACTGCTTGTCCTTAAAGTCACTGTCGGAAGAGGGACAGTCTGTTCAAATCCTATTCTCTAAAGCTCCCGAAGTACTTGAGCAGGAGTCCACACATAAAACCACACATGGACCAGTATGCTTAAGTCAGGCAGTGACTCTGAAATTTGCCGCGAGGAGGCACATCCTTTCAAAGAGAATAGCGACTACGCAGCCAGCATGGCAACAGATGTGTACATATTTCATTACATACACATTAGTGCACATATTTCAAGAGGATAGCTATCCATGCCCTTTCAAGTCTGGGGACTTTTGTCCAGGGACTTGTGTGCATAACCCTATGGAACTTCCCAAAATACGCAGATGAAAATTGCTCTTCCATCTCAAAATCAAAGCCGATAAAGCCTGTATCATTTCCTTTTAAATACAGCTGGGTTTGATCATATCAAGGAATATTTCCAGCTTATCCATATTCAATTTGTGTTACTTCTATTTCTTATTTACTACAAATACACTCATCTATGTGAAAAATGAGGCCAGCATTTGATCAACGCTTAATGGAAGCCTTTGAGGATCCCTCAGCTATTGTTCACTGTTATCTGCTGGCAGAACAATGATGAAGTAGAAGAGAGTGCATACCTTGTATCTAATGTGATTAGTCTTCTGATGCTGGGGATGTATGGAAGAACACAGTCAGCAGGTAAAATGCACCCCTGGGTAAATATATAGAGAGTGCAAGCCTAATCTGAAATACATAAGCCATGCAAAATCAGCAGTTTTTTCAGTTGTAGATTGTGCTTTTATGTATGTATAGTACTAATTTACCTTTGGGAAGAATTGCAGTGAGATTGCATGGAGATGGAGTGTTGGGAGATGGAATGTATGAAAGTTTGATATGGTAAATTATTATAGAATCTTTACACCAATTGGATTTTGCAAAGGTACACTTCAGACAGTAATCAGAATTATGAGAGGTGAATGACAGTAGAAATTCAAGTAGAAATTCAAGAATGTATTTATCTTATAATGTATTGTAGCTCCATCTGCACCACTAAATAAATGCAGCCAACGAAAATGAAGTCAGTTAAGAGCTGAGTTATATCTGCTACTCAGTATCAAAGTGAGGTTTTGTGTTTTATCTGAATTCTGAGTTCTTGCCCATTTTGCTATGATGGATATGATGGTGGAACATAGATCCTTCTGTTCACTTTTGTGAACGGGCTTCAGATCTACATGCTGAACCTCATTAGATTGTCAGTGCTTTCACGTGCATGCCTGGGAACTGGATTTCATAATCCAGGAAGTTCCTTCCAGGTCCATATGAGTCAAAAAAAACCCATAATCCACTATCTGCATATGCAGATACATCTTCACGTTTTCTATTTCCCAGAGGATAATTGTTGTATTTGCAAATTGTCACTATAAGTAGGGCCGGTCAGAAACTTATCCATTTTAAAATTATTATAAATTGCTGATAAGAGTTGTTTTCAAAGCCTCGCTGATTTATTTTTCCTGGAATATTCCAGTACTATTGTTATTGGTGAAGAATTATCAGTCCACAATGAAATTTCACTTGAAAAAGAGTCAGGTACAATGGTAGATGTAGCATGGAAAATCAGCAGACTTTAACGAAGTTTGGTAGAGAGGGACTTCACTCTCCATGTACTGCTAGTGATTAGCCCAGCTACCTGCATACAGACTATTCTGAGCTGTGGATACACACAGTGCTCATCCCTCTTAGTGCCCCCCCCCATCAAACTGAAAAGATGTGCAAAGTCTTAGGTTCATATGAATTAAAAGCCCTCTGCAGCTTAAAAACATTTGAGGATGAAAAAATTCTTGTTGGGAGGAAAACTTCAGCTGCTCCTAAAATCCTACCCCTGCTTGCAGCATGTCACTGCAACAATATTTTAAAATTAAAAACTTGTTTGTGAATTAAGTAGTTTTTCTTGGGTCATGATCCTTAATATACCCCAGTTTTAGAACTGTGGAACTGGCTTACTCCACACCTTCAAAAACACATGCACAAAATGTAGGAGTTGTTCTCAACATTTTGAACTTTTTTGGTGTCTTCTATGAGTAGAGCTCACTGCAGTATCATAAATAAGTTTCATAAAAACATTTGAGTACTTCATTCAACATTCTGTATTTTTGACTGAATCCAAAGAACACATCTGATTCATGGAGAACAGAGTTGAGTTGGGATTAATTTTTGAATCACATTGAGGATGACAAACTGTATGTATGTGTAGGTTCACACTAGGAATTAGGTCAATAGTCTATCTTGTAGATGATCCCTGGCCCAGTATAATTGTCTTTAAAATATCCTTCCTTTCCTTAACTGTGATACCTTCGGTTAGGTAACATATTGCAAGAGAGAAAAAAAATCAGCTACTTCAGTAAAGACACACATTAATTTAATTGCTGTTATTGCATATTTCTATATCAGCGAAGTACAATCTGCATTACTTTTCTAGTGTTTTAACTTTTTCTAATATCCTTTCCAGTTCACTAGCATTTTCCAAGGTGAAAATCTCAGCTGTTTCAGTTATTGTTTCCCACCTAGGAAGGAGATTTAAGATCAGCCTTGTCAGCAGTTTGTTCTTGCTGGCATCGAGATTATATTTTCTTCCCCCCTCCCTGTGCATCCTAATGCCTCTTTCTGTTCCCTGCCACAACTCTGATCATGAACCAGCTAAGCAAAATTAAAGCTTCCAGGCTTTCTAGCAACAGGAGTCTCCTAGGCAAAGGAGACTGTGTATCAACACAGCATTGCATTACCAGCAAAAATCTTCCTGTCTGATTAAGGAGACCTTTGCACAAATTTGGTTATGGCAGCATTTTGCACTAAATCTGACACAGAAGGAGAAAGACACATTAAAAAAAGGGTGACTGCTCGTGTGAATGTAGCAAACTTCATTCTAGTCTTCACTGCGTTTAGACTTTATGACTTGAAGGCGTAGAAGTTCATACTGTTCTAATTAGGATGCCAGGGGAAAGAAATTATTTAGATCTGTGTTCAGTATTCTGTAGAAGTGGTAAGCCCTACAAGAGTATCAGCTAGATCCATGGACCTCTCTAGGGGGGGAGAGCTAAGGAAGCATAGCAATGCGTACAATGCTGCACAAGAATAGTTATATCTAATGAAAACACTGCTGTTCTGATAACCACTGTTTTAATTTGGCTCCACTTGCAGATTATATTTCCCATATTTGCCCTCTTTGTGGCTGTCTTCTGTGGAGTTTTAAATGTATAATTAATGCAGCATAGAATTGTGCATTAGCCATATTATTAAAATTCAGCTTGGCATTAGCTTTCAAAAATGAATAACAAGTTGAAGTTAAATCTGTAAAAAAAAAAGAGTTTTCTGTGAGGATCTCCATCATACAAAGCATTGAAATTTATCTCAATTTTATTTTATTAGAGCTTTTTAATTACTATGGCAGATAAGCAGGACTGGCCATTATCTTTGCAGAACATTTGTATTAATACTGTCACGTAATTTGCAATGATTGCTATAGAGTATTCTGTCCCCATTAAGAGCTTAGTTGAAGCTGATGTACAGAAGACCCTCTTCTGCAAGGCAGAAGGTTCCCCATTCTCTTCCACTGGGCTCCTAAGTCACAGCCATTTTTCTCAATTGAACCATAATCTTCCCTTTAGCAATGTGGTCAAAGGAAACATATAAAATCCCTCCCTGAGTACAACAATAATAATTTCTTAATGTCTGCGTGGTAGCCAGAAAATTAGTCACCTTTTTTATATTAAAGCAATCCTGCTGTTTATAGAATACAAGACAAGATCATTTTATAATCCAAAACTATGCTTTCAGTTACTTACCAGATACTTTTTTGAGTTGTTTTTTGGATGGTTTGTTTTTTTTTTTTTTTAGATAAATAATATGAAGCCCAGCAATTTATTTGAAACTGCAGCTCTGATACTTTGCTTCTTAGTGGGATATTTGTAGCGATAATAAGGGGTGAAAAAAAAAGAAAGAGTTCACATACCCTACATTCTAGCTTACCTGTCATCTTCAAAAAAAAAAAAAATGTCAAGTGCTAACACTGGATTTGAATTAGAAGTAGCAAAAGTCATCTTGTAATGCTACAGAACTTACCTTACAAAGGGCTTTCTTTGTGTACTGTTTGTGGTTTGAAGAGATATCCAGTTTAAATATTTCAGGCAGAAGTGATTTTTTTTAGCGAATAAACTAACCAAATAATTATTTATGGATGTCTTGTATCCTACATGGTTCTGTAGTTTGTCTGTGGGAGATCCCATCTCTATATTCAGAACACACATAATGAAACAATGAAGAAATACAGGGATTGTAGGAACACTAGAAGAAATAATACCCCATTCAGCTTGTAATGAGATTTTTAAAGAACTGCTGAGAAGATTTCAAATATCTATACTGGCTGCAAACAAGTTTTTGTCCTTGAATTATCTTGACTTCATTCAATTCAGGACAGTTCAATGTTTGCATTATAACTTCACATCACTTGCAATCAGACACAGAAAAGGGTCATTAAGATTCATTGCACTCCCTCTTCTTTCCTGGTCAAGGCAGTATTGTTTCTTAAATTATATTTTTCTGTTGTTTGCCTGGCCTGGAAAAAGATTTATTAGGCTGATGTTAAAAAAGGAACAGCTACAGAAAACTAGCCACACAGCATGAAGATGAAAACCTGAGATCAGAACCTGATAGATTTGGGTCCCGGTATTCATGCCAAAATACAGCAGAAGTTTCTTAAAGTGCATTGGGGTGACTCTTACCAATAAGTGTAGAATTGTTACTAAGGATGCCCACTTGTGTCTTCCGTGCATGAAAATATCTTATGAGACAATCAAGTTTTTGACCTTAAGAAGCTCCAGTTGTGTGCTATGAGGAATGAACAATCTTTTGGGATTCTGATACAAAAGTGAGAGAATACTAGTTTGAACTCCTAGGTGTGTCTGTTCGATTTTTTTCCTTTGAACTCTTGAGTCTTAGACCCTATTCAGACAGATGAAAAAAGTCCAAGAAATACTTCTCCTAATATTAAAAGTGAAATAGATTGTAGTTTTTATATGGAAACTTTTAGATTTACTTTTTGTCTGCTGAATAAAGGGAAGTGCTTTATCAGAGGGAGAAGTTAGGAATTGTGCAACCGGGAATAGAATGCTAGAAAATTGGATTTATGCAACTGAAGATGTCATCACTTGCTAATTGTAGTGCAATTATTAACAAAATAATAACTATGCAGATAATTTAGCATTTAAGAGAAATAACTAATATGATAAGTGGTTTGCTCAAATATTTATTTTAAAAAGTATTTGTACAGCTCTTTCTGGTCAGTCTCACAGGCACAATTTTCAGGCCAATGTGGAAATGGCACAGTTAAGAAAAAGCAAAAAAGAGATAACAAATGGAAGTTGCAGATTTTGGTGGTGTTAGATGGTTTACCATGAGGTATGTCTCAAACAGGCTGGATAGGTGCTGGTAAGAGTGTCTTTACCTAAAATTTCCTTCTTTCAGTGTGTTTTTTAACATTATTATGTTTAATTGTAGTAGCTGGTTTGGAAATATTAGAAACATCCTCCACACTGTCCTCCAAACTTTTAAAGCCAGAGGTCCTTCAATGAAATATTAACTATTGGCATCTCCTTTCATATCACAATGTTACTTTACAGTCTCAGCCTGTCTTTAAAAACTTGTTCTCCTTGATTTATGTATCCTCTTTGTTTCTCTCCCCTGTTAATCAAGTGCCCCTGTAGATGTTCATGATCATCTTTTAGTCATTTGATAAGCACTAGAAAAGGGAAACAACTTAAAATACTATCTAAAGCATCATTGATGGCACATAAGGTAGTGCTTTTTGAAATGAGCAGGGCTGCCCATGGTTGAGAGCTATGGCCTCTCATCAAAACCTTAGGGAAAGCTCTCCATAGCTGAAATCTTTCTTTGCAACCAGAGCAGTTACTGACAGCAAACTGCAGCGCAGTGGGTTATCATGCTTCAAGTTACTCTGTGCCAGCTATGCTGAAGTAACTCTTCTTGTGCTTACACACAGCATATGTGAGGTAATGCTACTTATTTTGAGCTTTTATCATCTGGTGAATCCTGGGTGCATGTTTGCCGAGTTCCTTTGTTTTGCTTTTTCTTGATAGAGAGACTGGATTCCCAGAAAAGGATTCACACCAGTCTGTTAGCTCAGTGCACCACTCCATATGGCCACATATTCCTCACTGTTTACAAAAAGTTGCCACAAATGAGTTCATGCGCTCATCCACTTCCTCTGAATGCTGTGGAGAAGCCCTCACACAGGTAGGATGGCTGTGATGTATGGCTCCATGACGTGCTGCTTCTGGGAAAGGGGATGGAGCAGGGGCAAAGGGCAAAACGTGACCTTGAAAAACCAAACCAAGCATACGGATTACTATGCAAAAAATTAACTCCATCCCAACCAGATGCAGTGCACATACCACGGATGTTCAGTTCACAAGGAAAAGAAATAAATAGCCCATTCTCCTCCACCCTGAGCTTGTCTGCAGCCAGCCTTAGAAACTTCCCTGTGAGATTCCCAAACCAACCTGTCAGTTGCCTTTGGCACATATGACTGGACATTTTCTGCAAGCCAAATTCTGCCCTAATTGATGACACCTGTACAAACACACTTGGCAGTGGGATTTGGGTGGGAATGATTTCCTCCTGATGTTTACTTAGGGCCATGGGTGGGCAAGCAGCAATAGCATCCTTCTTTCTCCAATGTGGCCTCAGTTAATTGTCAATCCAGAAAAAAAGAAGGGGGGAGAGATTTCTAGTCATGGCAGTCTGCTACTATGATGGTTAGCAGGGTGCAGATCTGTACAGTAAAATAAGAATCTTAATGCAACTCTTCAGGGAGACAACTTACTTGGAATATTTTTTTTTCCCTTTTTTTCTCTGTTTCCAAAAGGTGCCCCATATGGAAAAGCATAAAAACACTAAACACATACTTTGTGAGCTAGAATTCTCTGGTTGCAGTTAGACATATAAGCCAAACCTGAAAATAAACCATTTAAAAAATAAATCCTTTAGAGAAGACAAAACAATGCCCCTGTCAGAGCAAACACTTTCCCTATTATTCACATAGCTGAACACCTGGTATTTCCTGTGGCTTTCCTGGGTTTCAGTCAGGCCTGCCTTCCACATGTGCCTACCCTAAAACAGACCTCAATATAAGGGACCAGAAAGATGGGCTACATCATATAAGTGCAGCCAGTTTGTGGAAGAATGTTCCATATTTTTTCTTTTCCAACATTTGAGACATAGCATGGAGTAGTTAATATCCTGGAGCTCTTCCTTCAATATTAACTATTACTCACTTGAAAAAAAGAACATTCCTGACTAGAAAAGAAAAAAAGGGTAATGAAGACCATGCCCGGGTCCAGCAGCTTACAACAAGCTTTTTTCTTGTTGTTTGGGGTTTTTAACCTATCAGTGCAGCACTAGGAGCTTCAGTATACCTCAATTTCAAGCTGATCTCAGTTTAACTGTTTTCTGTAATTCTAGAGGTGGTATCTACATAGAGCAAGATAGGAAATGCTTCTCACAGGGTTAATTTCGTTTTCATATGTTCCAATTTGTCCATTGCAGGGGAATTAGACAAGGTTGGAAAGACTGCACATCAAGACCAGGTAATAATTCGTGTCCATGACCTCTTTCCTGCTTTTTTCTCATGTGCTCTACAGCTCTTCAACTATGTCAAAGCACCTCCCTGACTTCCCAAAAGCCAAGGGTAAGCTTGCATCAAGAAAGGCATTGTTTCACTTTCTTCACCTGCACCTTTATTACACAGGTGTGCCTAAACACATGATGCTGCAGTCGTTCCCCTGGTAAGTCATGGTTCAGGGAAATGCTTCCTCCTACCTGCAGTGGGCTTGTCTCTGTACCTGCAAAGATCCCCAGAGCTGGGGAACTGATGTAGGGGCTGGATGGGAGCTCAAGGGTGAAGTGACTTTTCAGAAGAAACAAAACACCATGGAGTCCATAAAGCAAATAATTTGAGGTTAGTTTTCTGTATGTTCCTTTGCTGTTGCTTGAGACCATCTTTCTGTGAGGTATTCTGAAGAAGGCTAGCTGTCTCTCTGGGACAGAAATGGGGTTTGTTGGAGGAATTACATATCAGACGTTTCTACTTTGATAGTAGAGAGAAAGGGTGGGAGAAATAAGTTCTTTGAGTTGGGTTTTTTTCCTTTGATTGATCCCTTCAAAACAGTATGGGCTGAATTATTTGTCTAAACTGATATGGTTGGTATTCTATTTATCTATAGAAAAAGTGCAGCTGAATCTGCTACAGGTATAAGAAAAGCTTTTTCTATTTTAAGCATCTGCCCATCAAGTGTCTTACCATAAATTCATTTCAAGTAGAGAGATCACTAAGTGACACCTTTTCATCACTATCAAACTGGATTTGGACAAAGGATTTTGACATAAGACTCTTTGTCTCTGCCATCACTCCTAAATCACACAGCTTTCCTATCTTTGCACATGATTTAAGGAAATACAGTTGTGCCCTCAAATATAAAATGTTCTGGAGTTCTTTTAGAAGAAATGCCTTGAGGCTTGGATATCAGCTGTTCTTTCTTCCATCTGTGAGAAACCTGCTTATTAACATGAGGAAACAGTTAAAATGGCTCTTGCAGGATAGAGATACTGGTCTATGGTGTCTTTTATAACTATTTTTTTTAAAAGGCTAGTAAGTCCAACTAAGGTATCAATGAACAATTAATGCAGTGCAGGCTTATTTCTTCATCTCAGACACTTGCTTTTGACAAAGTGATGATGGTGCTGTACATAAATAACACTTGAACTGCAGAAGAAACACCATCATTTCCTAAACAGGGCATGGAGAATGCAAATGGCACTCTAGGATAATGAGCAAGTGTTAGCTAATTAGATTTTACCTGTACATATTGTATTCTAACTTTTGTTCGTGTTGTAGATAGAAGACTAGACATGGGTGGATTGCTTAAGATTAAAATAAAAAATAGAACCAATATAGTGTAGTTCTCTTCCAACTCAATTAAAAGTAGTTACCATTTAAAAAAAAAAAAAACACTACACTTTTTGAAGGCAGTGAATGGCAAGATTACACTTTTGCATGTTCTTACAAGTTCCTTTCTCTTGGCATGCAAGCAAGTTGCCAGTCATCATAGAAAATGTTTTGGCAGTACCCTTCTGACATTTCTGTGTGGGAGGTGTAAGAAGAAATAGGGAGTGTGCTCTTTGCTGTAACCATTCTCTCAAGAAGTGATTTTTTTTGAGGTGGAGTTACTTTCTGAGAATTAAGCAATGGGGACTGACTGAGTTTTCCAAAGGAGGGAATTGCTAGAGTTATCAAATGGCCTTTAAAACAATGTATTAATTTATTATTTTTGCTACCTGAGCAATAGCCTGATGTGAACAGACTTGTCTGCCAGGTCTAACTCCTCTTCCACCAAACTCCAGCCTTCTGAGACCCATGTCCAAGCACCTTCGGTGGCTTTAACGATTTGTACATGGGTCCTTGGAGCCCTTTGGGTGTGGGACAGCAAGGAATGGAAAGGAGGAGTGATGCCCCCAGCAGAGATTTCTCCTCCGTGATGACACCTGAAAGCCCTGGTGAGCTAGGTTTCTTTGGAAACAAGATTCCATGCAAATCCTGCCTGTTCAAATGGAGGGCGGACAGCCTCTACTTCCCCTGAGGCCTTTTGTGGGTCCCCTCAGCCACAGGCTGACCTGCCTGTGCAGAGCCCTGGCTGTCTTCTCCCTCGTCTCTCCTGGCTGGTAGTAACACAAAAAGGGACATCACAAACACGCTGCCCCCTGCTAACCGAGCCTGCTCTCTCCAAGCTTGCATGAGGTCGGTTTCCACTCCATTTCAAGCCTGCAGATAAGGAAACACCAGTTTCATCATCAGGTAAAGCCTTCACACGGTGTGATGCCACATTCCCATTTCTTTCTGCTTCCTCCCACCAGGAAGGCAGACATTTTCGTCGGTGGCCAGGTGCTTAATCCCAGCGCATGGCACAAGGGCTTTTTGGATAAAGGCTGGAATCTCCACTGTGATCTCTTTTCAGCAGGCTTGCCTCCTTCCATTAAGCCTACTTAAGGTAGAAAACAGCACAGTGACATACTGTTATCATTGTTCTTGTAATGGTAAGCACTCTGGGGGGTGATCAAATTGCTCAGCCTTCCCCAAGTTAGTCTTGAGCCAAAAAAAATAAAGACTAATGTGAGTCATAAGAGGCAGGAGGAAAGAAGGCTTTTGGAGGGGAGCGTGCAAACCAATTTCCTGGAAAAGAGTGCTCTGTGTGCAAGATCTTTAAACTGTGAAGGTTTTTAAAGGGCACGGTCACAACCCTGCTGTCGAGGAGCTGTTGAACTGTGGCAGGCTGCAGCCGGCCTGCAGTCAAAGGAAACTTCGATTCTTCCTTTGAGATGGTGTGAAATTAAAAGCCACAGGCCAGGGCTGTATCACTAACTTAAAAAAGAATAAATGAAGGGGAATCTGGATGCAAGAAAGCCTGGTATTTATGAAATGGTTGGGATGGAAAAAGGGATTATTCTAAAATCCAGCCTTTTTTTGAGAGAAAAATTTATTCCGAGACTTTTAATGTGGTCATGTTTCCTATTTAGTTTCTTTTCTTTGGTCATTGTCAAATGGCAGTACAATAATGGATTATAAAGGCAGTTTCAGGGGGCATTAGCATTTTGCGGGGGGTGGTGGTGTTTTATTTTTACTATGCAAGCTCAGGTCTAAGAAGATAGAAGTGGAGTTAACCTGGACCTGTCTTCCATTTACTTTGGAATCAAAGTAGAGTTGAATAACACCTGTCCTCAGACTTTTGGACTTCAACTGAGTTGGGAAAGGTTTGTCTTTGGCAATTTGCTGCTCTCCTACTGTTGCAAAGTGCTGGGTGTTTATTTAATTTATGCTATAGTGTCATCCCAGACAGAGGAACACAGGGTATCAGTTGTTCCCTTACATGGTTGATGCTGTAACACTTGTTATTGAGCTTCCAGCAGTACCAAGTTCAAATGCCATTCATCTGGTTTTATTGGGGCGAAGACAGAGGTGAGTAAAAACAAGCAGATATACGTAGGTATGTGAATCTGTGTCAGGGAAGGCAAGAAAGCCAGAATTAGTTCATGTGCTCAGCCTTGAGCCCAGATGTTAGGTGTGTTATCAGGCCTATACTCTCATGGTACGCGGGACTTCTTTTTTTATCATTACTTTTCCCTGAACAGCAGCTGGTGTGGCCATTCACCACTCCAATTATCTCTTTCCAGTTCTTAAGACGTTACAGCCAATCTTGTTCCTTAAATGGTTAGTTAATTATTTAAATTTTTTTTAAGGCTGCCCTCAGCAACACTTTCTGTCACCTCCCCTTTGCTCCTGGGTGGCATTTGAGCCTTTCCCAGCTGTGGAAATGCTCCTTCCTTGTCCGAAGTGCCTGTCTCAGGGCCTCATGAGTTTCCAAATCCCAGAAAGCAAGTCTTTCCTGTGACCCTTATCCCTCTCACACCTCATTTTGTCTTTTCTCTTACAAGCCCTCCTGCTTGCTGTGCACTTTGGCATGAGATGCCTGGACACTCACCTGATATCTAGCACTCACTTGCCACAGAAACCAGCACAAGTGAACTCCGAATGAAAGGATTCATCTGCAGCATCCAAAAGGGAGAGTACAAGCACAAGTATTTATAAAAGTCAGTTCTGAGGAAACGCAAGAAAATTGATGCATATGTACTGAAACTAAATCTAAAAGGTTACCCTCCACTTTCCTGTTTCCAGCTACCTTTCAGACGCTTCCCCTCCTCAGCAGTTCTGTGCTGGTACATGCCCCAGGCTCCAGTCTGCATCTGCTGGAGATGTGCTCTTCCCAGCCAAGCCCACTCGCTCCCATGGCCAATCTGCTCTCCTGGAAACAGACACAGGCTTATTCTTTGATTCAGTTTTTACTCTCCCAAAACATATTTCCTTCCAATGTGCTCAGGAGGATGTGTTCCCACTAAATAAAGACTCACTCCCCTTTTTGGAGGACCCTGTCTTCATTCTCAACTTTCAGCTCAAGTTCAAGTGGCATAAGTGTCCCTGTGTGCATATTTGTGGGCTGAGAATTCTAATTGTCTTTCTGCTGGTCAATGAAGTGAACACCCAGTAGGAGCTGTTCTTTTTCCTCTTAGAAAAAAAGACAACACAATACTATCAGCAGGAAAAATTGCAGCTAGGCACTCTACATTAAAATATAATCTGTAGTTTCTACAAGCTGTAATATTAAAAAAAAAATTATAAAAGCTGTAACATTAAAAATATATATAAAAACAACTGACAAAAATCATAACTCTGATTTCCTTGAAATTATTCAAACCTTTTTCACTGACATTGAGCCCAGGAAAGAGATAAAATGGAAAACAGAACTTCCCATGCTAGGAATACACTGCTAGCCTATTAATGCATCAGTCTATTGTAATGATCTTTCTGTTCTGCCTGGGTAATGTTTGCATGGATTCGTCACTCTCCAATATTTCTACTGCTGAAGTACCTGTGCAACTGCTATTGTTAATTATTTCTGGAGGCAGTGTCTGGCACTGGTGTATCAGATTAGCAGGATGCCCATATATGCTGAAAAAAAGCCTCAGATCTCATTACCACCTTGTAATTCCATGACACTTTTCAGCCTTTTTCTGGAAAACCATGTTCTCGCTGTGGACCCTTGTGCCATCTTAACAGCCAATTTTTCTGGGTTTAAAAAAAAAATTTGTGGTGTACATATACACTCGTGTTAATGCAAGTTTGATCTATAAAGCCTACTGTTTAGCAATCACTGAGTGATCCTTTCCATCTAGGACACTTGCTTGTTATGCAATCTAAGTGAAGTAAAGAAAAAGGAAAATTAATCAGGCATATATATATATCTCATGTCCTCGAGGAGTCTTTCTATAAAACTATTGTGTAGTCACAAGTTAATAACAATCCTGTCACAAGATAATGAGACAGAAACACTTATAATCCATTATTGTCATTGGACATAATGATTTGTACACATCATATGCTCTTGTACTGGAAAGATAATGAATTCACGTCTGTACTCTTCCAATGCTGTGAGCCATTTCCTGTATAAACATACATGCTTCAGGATGTCCAATTTTAGAAGATGTTAAAATCAGCTCTTCAACTTAATTGAGTCCTGATGCTGTAGGCCTTGTAAAAGAAAGCATATCATTTGTATCAGGGTCAAATGCGAAGGAGAGATCCGGTCCTCTGCCAGCCAACTTATTGGCACAGATGAGCTACTTTCAGCCTTTGCTCAGAACCAAAACTGACAATTTCAATGCGTTTCTCTGAGTTCCCTTTCTGGACTAATAGCAGCGGCAGTTTCAAGCTAGCAGATTTCAGGGCAGATCAGTTCAACTTGAAAAAATTTCAGAGAAAACTTGGCAGCCCAGGCTATCCAGTGAGCTTCTGAGACAAATGTAGTTATCTATTCCTGGTTCTCCTGGGACTCATTGCTTCTAATCAACTGGCTGCAGTGTAGATGATGCATCATTTTTGTGTGTTAATCTCTGCTTACTCGTTAAGTGTTCTTCAAGAAGCTGATTTTAGGAGGATGTGCCTAATGTTTTCCTCATGTATGCTGGCTGCCCCTTCATTTCCAGGCATGCAATTTTAAGTGTTAGGTTAGACCTGGAAAGGAAGGGTTTGCCCACCTCAAATAATTCCCTGTCCTCTGTTGTCACTGTTCCACTAGGAACATAGCTTCGAAGTTTTTACTAGGGAAAACAGGGAGCTGGCAGATAAGCAATTCTCTGAAAATCCTTCAGCTCCCATTCCTGGCTTCAGATTAGTGTGTCTTAATGACAAAGTTTGTTGTTTTAAGGAAAGAGACTTTTTGTCATTTTTTTGTTTTGCAATTCCTGCTGTGTATGCTGTTCCCAACACAGTTGACCTGATAGATCAAGGCAGCCTGAACATTTTAGTAAGGCACAAAGTAGTCTGTGGTTGCTATAAAGAGTACCTGTGGATGTGCTTTGGCTAGATCTAATCCTTTGGCAATTATTGAAAGAATGAAAATAGACCTTAGGCTTGGGCAGAGAGGATGAGAAGAGAGTAGGCAACTGTGTAACCCTGAGTAACAAAAAGGGAGATTATTTTCTTATTTGTAGGAAAATTATTTCATAGTCCACAAAATATAGTAACTCTGAATCATTTGTATGCTTAGCAAAAAACAATTATCCCATATGGCATATGAGTAACAGCATGGGTTTTTGTTTTCCCTTAGGTTGACTATGGTAAATGTTTATAAATAGACTCTTCCTCATTTCTGTAAGCACTTCTAAATTAAAAACAAAAAGTCAGTACGTGTAGCTTTGGTATAATGTAATGGTAGCTACCTTCTCAGGTGCTATAGTAAAAATCAGACTGCATCCTGCCCATGGTGTAACATGGGGAGGTACAGATCCCATTCCACCAGAGAGCTTATGGTGGGTCTCTCAGCTCTGAGCCTCCTACCTGAACTCCACAGCAAAGATAACACCATAAATACTTGAGCACAGACACTGAGAGGAAGCAGCACTTTGTAGTTCTCCATGCAAGACTAATCCAAAGCATGTTTGAAATTGCAGACAAGATTGTTTCTAACTCATTCTTCTAAATAACTACCTAATCAGTTATTTTGCAGTGCTGAGTAGCCACTACCAAGATCCATGGTTGCCTTTTTAGCTGCTTTCTTCCCATGGTTGTTTTCTTGTCCTTACACAGTTCTACCTGCATTTTGAGGATGCCAGCCCAATTGCTTTCTCATGGCACCTTGCACAACTGGGCCTTGGATTTATGATAATAATGTTGACAGCAATTTTAAGGATGGTTTTTTAAGCCTTCCCTGAACTAGCTCCCTGCTGTGCAGCAGCTTTCAATCACAACCAGGACATAGTTAAATTATTCAGACAGGATCTCACAGGCTTATTCAGTCCATCCAAGGAGGCAGTGACTGGCATGAAATCACCTTAGCAGTGGCTATATGACCGGGGGTAAGTAGCTGAATAAGAAGCGTCACTCCAAGCTGACTATCTTATAACACATCATAAAGAAACTTTTATGGGTTGATCCTAGAAGGCTGAAGTGCCTTCTGAAGTCTGTTCCTTCTTCCTCCCCTACCCCTACCTGGACTGATGCTGACATAGGGAAAGCTTGCTCCTTTAGGGAGGTGAGGGTTAAATTCACATTATGGAACTCAGTGACTATTTGTTTCATCTCTAAGACAGCCAACTGCAGCACTGTGTTTGCCTGGTGCTATGGTAGGATGTGACTTCGGTCTCATCTTAAAGCAAGCAGACATTTGCTGTGTTGCCATGTCAATCACCTTTACAGATATCCAGCTTGATACCATTCACTTCTCGTGAAAGAGTTGTTACTCTTTTTCCAGCTATTGGAAAGTGGACTCTGCAGGTTTCATAGAATGGTTAGAGTTGGAAAGGACCTTAAAGATCATTGACTTCCAACCCCCCTGCCATGGGCAGGGACACCTCCACTGGAGCAGGTTTGATGTCATAGAGCTTGAAACACATATCTCTTCAACAGTGTTTCGGGCAGAACTGTAATTACTGATGTTTACTTAAGATAATAATCACATACAAAGAATGCTTATTTCCTTTCCTGACTGAAGTTTTCAATTTTGGATGATTTTCTGTCTTTGCATTCTAACTCCCGATCTCATTGCTTCCTATGGGTGATGCAAAATACTAATAATCTATTTTGCACTCTACATGGAGTGGTTACAGCAGTACACCTGACTCAGGTGGGTGGTTTGTATATTTAATCAGCCAACATGAAATTGCTTTGAACACAGCTCACTTTTGCTGGCACAGAGGATTACAGCAGCATGTATAGATTAGATGAATATTTTGTCTCAGCTTCTTTGGTTTAAGTTAAGACAACAGAAGCTCAAGCGCAAAGCAAGTGCATGACAATAGTGTGATACAAGCTCAAAAGGTTTATGCATTAAAATCATGTAAGACCAGATTCAATCACATGAATTACCATAATGATTAAATAGCGTGTAGATCTTTCATTGAAAACCAGGTGCCACTGTTCTGTTTGTGGAAAACGTTTCAGCTCACAAAATAAATGGTTCTTTCTCATTCTCTCTATATACTTGCCTGTTTTGCTCAGCTTAGGGAAAACAGTGTATCTTAGCATTTATCCCACATTCAGCATTTATAACATGGTTACAAATGGGTTCTACAGCTTCCCCTATTTGCTCTGTTTGGAATGACTTGTTTTTCTCATTAAAAGAAAGGCCATGGAGTATTAATCTTTTCCTTTAACTATTATTAGAGACATGGGTTTTCCTACTTCTCCTGTCATGTCAGACTACACTTGACTCTTTTATCTGATTCTCTAACAAAGCAAGGCTCCTACAGTTGGGTTGTCTGGGTCAGCATGTGTCTATCTCCTGTATCTAGCTGCAGTAATTTTTTAACCTGTGGGCTGTTTTCAGTTCAACTTGACAAAGTAGCAGAGATTGCAAAGGTAATTTGGTTCTTCTAAACTCTGCAAAATTAGACATCCAAGTAGCTGAGGGAATAGACAAGTGCTCTGACTGAGAAAGGGGCTGCAACATGGTTCAGATCTGACTTGGCACCAGAGAACCACTGTGGGAGAGAGACCCTGTAAGTGCCTCAGCTGGCGAAGAGCTGCTGTAGCTAGTAATCAACTATGAGATACCTGGGCATCCTGATTTCTGTCATTCTGCTAATCTTAGACAGTCATCCTTCTCACATCACTCAGAAAAGAGTTGAAAACTCGGGGCTGCCTGGCGGATTTCTCCTGCGTCCATCCAGCTGATGTCTGTACAGAGACAAATCTGGCTCCAGCTTTCTGTGACTCCTCTCTATACCTATTCCCTCTCTCTGCCAGCACCCTGCAGTCCCTGGCCTCAGGGACCTGTGGTATTTGTGTGGTTTAGAGGGTTCTTTTTGCTCAAAAAAGTTGTGGTATTCAGAAACTATCTAGAAAAACTGCTCTCCATTGTGCTAGAAGCAAAGATCCTGTGGCCTGTATTTCCACCCTTGTGACCAGCAGAGCTGTACTTGAAATTCTCTTTAGTTTAGCCCTGGTTTTTGGATTTGTCAGTGGTAAGGTACAGCATGTGTATCTGTGCTGTGTAGAAAAAGTAAGGAGATAAAACCTGTAGGTGGCAACATGAAGATGTGTGGGAAAAGGCAGTAAAGAAGAGTCCAAAGTTACTTGTGTTAAAGTACTGAAACAGCGTATGAAGCTAAATAAGGGGAGCAAATTCACAGGGTAAATATTTTTCCTGGTTATTAATAAATGCAGAGGAAGGAGTTTAACATTCAAATGCCTGTGAAAGCCATTTACTCATTGTCATGAGTGGCATGTGTTTTGATAAGCAAAAATAAACAAAATAAGCATCTCATCCTCCACTGCTACTCATGCATGCACAATTCTTCCCATTTAATTCAGCAAGACTAATTACCTGAATTAGTGACATTAGCTTGAAGCTACGGCTTTGCAGATTGAGGCTCTGGCTTTCAGAACAACTTCTTTAAAGGAATTAGTCATGTCTAAGTACAACAGACCTGTCAAACTGCATCCCCTGGCTTTGTCTTACGTTTTGGTGGCAAAGTCAGCCTTACGCAAGACTGTCCTCATGGCAATAGACTTAAGACAGTGGCTGTTTTAATTTTATGGTTCTGACAACCAGAAAATGGCTCATAAAGGTTGGGCAGTTATGTCACCAGCTGATAGTAGATGACGTAAGATGTACTTCGTTTTACCTTCCACCTCATTGGTGGACTTTGTCATCCACACTCCAGGGACGCCTGTTGTCCGTTTGCAAATCAACTCCTGAACTAACTCCCATTTAGATTTAACTTACCATGCAGGCATGAAAACTGCAGCTAATTCTCAAGCAGATCCCAAAACCCTGCCTTGGCAACAATAATAAAAATTAGAGAGGCAAGGCTGAAAACAGCAGCACTTCAGGAACTGATGGGCAAGTGTCTTGTGCATCACTGCCTGCAGACTGGCAATATCTCTGGGACCAGCAAGGTGTACAGCTGGAGGAGACAGATCCTTTGATTAATACTTTACATCCATTTAAACTAAAAGGCAACGCTTGTCCTTACAGTCCTGCTTTTTGCTATAAGCTGAAGAGTTTCAGTAACTCTGTCATGCCTGCGCTGCTACTGAGGAAAATAGTGGAAGGTTTAGGATCTGGAGCACTCACTTATCCAAGGTTAGTCATCACAGGCAAGGGGACAGAAGGGACAGGCCATGACTGTGTTTAACTAATGGAGTCTTTTAGTCTATACATCATTTGTCACCGTTTATCTTCAAATGAACTGTTCATAATAAAGTAGCGTGACTGAAGATGTGAAATTCTATATGGCAAATACAGAACTTGCACCTCATTTATCTCTTTCAGACGTTTAATGAATTTTCAGCTTCAGCTAATGAATAATGGCAATTTCAGGTCCATTGTACTATGCAGGGAAATTAATAATGGCCTAAGGATAGTTTCGTACCTAAGAACATGGCAGAGATTGTTTCCAAAAATGCCAGAATACGCATTTCCTTTTAGAAGATCCAACATTATCTGTGAATTCATTCCAGTCAGTATACAGTCCGCCTCAGATTCACAACACACAGAATCTGCTTTTTACGGATAAAAAGTGAGGAAAAATTGCCTGCCTTGACCTACCGTGCCCTTAAGGTTACCATACATTTCATTTTCCCCAACAAGTCCTCTTTGTCCATGCAGAAATTTTGACCTGGGTTGAAAGCTTTTAATTGCTAGCAATATATTAACAACACATAAAAGAAATGAGGGAGCCCAATTCTTTCTTCAAAGATGTCCTGAAATAAGGTATATTAATGGATAGGAATGGGGAAACTCCTGGGCTCAAGAACTTGGCATAAAAAAACATTTTATCACCACCACTTTTATTAGAAAAGGAGCCGTGACTGAGTGTTTCCACCAGCTCCTACTTCCACGGAGTAAGAAAAAGCAATTCACAGTGGTAGCAGTGGCTTCAGTTGGTTTTGGTATTCCAAACCAAGTATAGAAGTCTAAATGTGGAAAGCAAAGCATACACATGATATGGATGTATACTATAACACCTACTAATTTGACCCCAGTACTTGAAAAAATCAAAATACGCTTAAAGTACAGGAAGTTTTACTCTTCTTACTAGCCAAATCTGGAGTAAATGTGCTGTACTTCTCTCACCCACCCAAAGTGACTGATTTCTATTTCTTAACTGCCTCTCAATAACATAGCTAAAGTAAAATACTGAGAAATAGAAATGTGGCTTTCAGAATGTATATTTAAAAGCAATTGCTTAGTCGAAAAACTGTTCGACCTGAAAACACAGAAGGTTTTTTTTAAGTAATTGCTAAAACTTAATGGTTGCCTTGTCTTCATCTTCTTATTCAGCTTACTGTGACTTATACTCATCAGTAGAAGTGAGATGTAAAATATGTGGCATTGAGAGATTTAGTGTGTTAATTTCTGGTTTAGACAGTGTGATGAGATAAAGTCATTTTATCAAATACATAACGGCAAATACAACACATGCCATATCCTGATATTGCCAGATACGAGACGTGTAGGATTTAATAGCTCATCCTAGTCTGTTGCTGGAGGTGAGTCCCAGACTGCTGTAGCATGTCCACGTAAGATCTGATGTTGTCGCTAGAAAAGATGGAATAAATTGCTTTTAGAAAAATTTTGCAAAATTAACATAAAGAACCTGTCAGCAGCTCCAGTCTTTAGATTTGCAAGCTTTTGCAAATATTTGCTTCTGGAAGAACAGCCCCTGAACCAGATTCCTGCATATGCTGTGTAGGCTTGCCTTTCTTGCCCATCTCAGAAATACTGCTAATCATGAACAATAAGGTTGAAAATCATTGGTTTGTTTTATCCATAATGTTTTTCGTAACTTCTAGCTTAATGTCTCTTTCACTATAAGCCTTCATAAAAGCTCTGGATTTTAATTTCTGTCATATTAGCATTGGGATGTTTACTTCAGTCTGGGAATTAACCAGCCTCCCTCTGAAATCATAAACATGCTTCAGTGACAGTGCCTATAAATGTGTTTCTGTAAACTGTCTTTAGTCCTGTCATATGACAATCATAAGGATTACCATTCTGGAGGCATAACTCATCTTGCAGTATGCCTGGCAGCTGTCAGGATCGCAGCCTTCAGACACATGTATTGGACAACTAATAATTAGAGGTAGTTAGGCATTTTTTGATCTGAATAATTTTTCTAATGGAAGAGACAGGGGGTTTGGAGTTTTTTTTTTCAGAAAATTGCGTAAAGTGTCTTCAGATAACTTCAGATTTGTCATAAGGCAGAAGTAACTGCTTCCAGCTAAGCAAGCTGCTGCCCATATCTCTATTAGAAATTGTGAGAGCATATTCTGGTGCTTCCTTCCAGTGGCTCAAAGACACCAGCTGAAGGATTAGCAGAAGGGCAGGGAAATAATGACTTTTAGCTATTCTTTTCCACTTTGCTTCTGCTCAGTGTGAATGAAACTGGCATCACCTTTCAGGTGGAACACTCCTAGAAAGTTCAATCTCAGACTCTCCAAATCAAATTCTTATCTTATAAAAAAAGTTGTTTTCAAAAACCACATTTCAAAATGAAACTTTTTGCTTACTTTCTAAAAGAAAGCTACTTTTAAGTCAATAAAATTCAAAGTATATACAACTCAAAGTATATTATGAGAAGTTTACCCATTTTCCTATTGGTGGTTACAGTCAGACTGATCAGATTGCTATGTCTTAGTAACTATCTTAAGCACTGAAACTTGAAGTTGTATGAGTTTAGTTCTACCCACTCCTGTCTGTTTCAAAGGACTGCAGTATCTTCATATGAAAAGTGTTTTGCAGAAATAATGGATGTATTCTGCATTGTGCTTGTCAAACTGAGTTATTTAGCAATTTTTCCCTAAATTTGACAAAATTATGTCCCCAAAATCTGTACATTTTAGCACAGTCCTAAACAATTTCTCTATGACAATTTGAAACATTTCATGTGTGCTGATCTATAAATACTGTTTTTACCAACTGGTATGTCTCATTCTCTATTTTGTTCTGCTAAGTTTTTATTCTACACTGAATACAGTTTTGTTACTGAAATAGATGGGGTTTTTTATCTTTTATTTTTCTCCTCAGGAATTGTTTTCTGTCTGCTTTTTAAAGCAAATATATATGATATATTGCTGCAGTTTAGCTTCTGTGGACTTCTAAAAAGATATATATTCTTCAAGCTTTTAATGAATTCTTTCAAAGCATACTTACAAAAAGAACTTGACACAATAGAGTGACTATATTTAAATAACTATAAAACTTGTACAGTAAAAAAAACTTGTTTAATTTTTCAAGACATGTCGTATGATCGGGTTTGCTAATGTGTCAAGTTATGCCACTAGGACCCAGTTGCTAGCATTCTTAATATTGGTCAGTTTTACCTACTTAGGTACACTCATTCACGCTGAGTCTATGAAATGCTCTGTTGAGAAACCCCATTGTACCTGGCAACCGAAGGATCAAAGGCAAAAGAACCCAAGTCCATGTAGTATTGTGCTGTGTCTCTCAAAGCTGTCCATGATTCACTAACCTGAAGTAGATCAAAACAGAAAAGAATATTCTGAGCTTTGAATAAATAACAGTGTGTGATGACTGAGCAACCTTGCCTGCATTGATAAATCAGACAGATTTCCTCCCTTGCCCCACCTGTTATGTGTTAATCCCAGACCTGTACTTTCTTTTTTTCAATAGATGCTGCAAGATGATGAAAGAAAATACCTGTTCAGCCAAAGTGTACCCCCATGCATTCTGGCTGCTACTTGGGTCCCAGTAGTTCTGAGAAAATGGTATCTGTCGTTTAAGTCGTATAAATTGATTTGCTGACTCTTCTGTAAGAAAAGGTGCTCCAAGGACACCTGAAATGGAATATCAGAAAAAATATTTTACAATGTACACTTCAAAAAACATATTTATACCCAAGGAGCATATCTTTGGGGCTGTAGTTTATTTAACAAAAATCAAAGATGGTCCTAACTTAGATCTTCAAAAAGATATTTATTTTTTTAAACATGAAATTAACAAAACAGCTGCTATAAATTATAATTTTGCTGTTGAATCCAAAATAAATAAAGTTACAATCAAATTAAGGGACTAATTTTTTTTTATTACAAGATTTTGTGATAAAAAGTATACCTTAGACTGGAATTGCATTAGTCTCAGGTGTGCTGTGAAACCTAAAGCTTTTTATAAAAACCTAAACCTACTTATGTATGTAACTACCCTTTCTAAACCTCCTGGTTTAGATGTAGTATTTATTCTCATTAGTAGGAGCATAGAAATAGCATGCACAGAAATTATTCTCTGAGCAAAAGATACTGCACTTCTAATCTTGTTATCGCATTGCTTTAGGCGGCTCCTGAGGTCACACCAGATGCAGAAGCATTTCTTGCAGATCTTCTTGAAATAACTGCTCTGCCCAAGAAAAAGGGCTGAATTCCTCATTAACTTCATGTGAAAGGCCCTGGTACAGGAAAAGTCTTCTCTTTTTAATGTCCAGTGTTTGAGACATAAATTCATTTGGGGCTAAACTGGTCTGAAATTGCATGTCAGTCTGAATCATATAATTTTTAATGAGCTGCTGATTAAGTTGAAAATCAGATAAGTCTGTCAAGCTGAGGCCAGTGCTTGTAAATAGCTGTGCTTCAGTTTAGCAAAGTGGGTTTAAATGGACACCTGAGGATTACCTGCACATACCTGGTACAGGTGGGCCAAGAACTTGAACCCTTGTGTATTGTGTCCTACGATAGTAGCTCAGCAGGGCAAGCTATCACCTCTCCAGTGCCCTTATTCCTGAATTTCTAGGGGAAAAGTCCAACTGAGAATGTCAAGTGTTTGCTCTCACGTACGATGCTCAGCTGTATCCAGTTCACTTGCTATTATTGCTAGCTTTGCTGACCATCCATAATATGGTTGCTCTTTAGTTTTTTAAATATAAGAAAACATGCTGAATGCATATATAGGTAGCAGATATGTAAGACAGAGTATTTGCTGCTCCTTTTCATTTTGTTTCTTTTCATAGCAAAAAAAAAAAAAAATGCTTGAAAAGAAAGTGAGAAAGTGCTTGATTATACAGTAACAACAAAAAAAGTAGTGAAGGTGGTTGTCATCTTTGCTCTTTAAAAAGACATGAAATAGTACTTTAGAAAATTTACTTAGCAAGAAATGAAAGTCCCAGCAGTTCTCTTCTACTCCCATTTCTCCAGATTCCAAGTTTCTATATTCAGAAACTGGAGCCAGAAATTTTGGGATAGGGGGTTTTCAAGGAATATCATCTTTGAAAATGTTAATAACTCCACAGATAAACCTAAGTTCAGACATTTCGTTGAAGACTCTTGTTGAATGAAATTCTCTCTCCCTCAGGGAAATGGTGAATACCAATTTCTGTCCCTCAGAAAACAAGTAATATTTAGCCCTGGGGAAGAAAAAATATATTTCTTGCATTTATCTATTAAACTGTACACTTCTGTTCCAGAGCTGCACAGGATAAGACTAAGCTTACGCCAAATTTCATTATTTCTCTGGCAATTTACTATTATCCAGTAAAAATTCTATGAGCTGTTAACTTATCTTTAGTGAATTTGGGTTGGTATTAAATATTTTGTAAAGTTGTGCCTATATTTCTGAACTGAGATAACTAACTGGGATCAGAAATTGGCTCAGTAACAGGCTTCACTTTTGTTTAAGTATATATATAGTTAGTAAGGGCCATTAAACATTACATTTTATCACCAATATGTGCTATGGCCTTCCAACTACATGGGGGGCTAGAAAAAAAGATCCTTAAGCAGCTATGCTTTTTGTGTTTCTTTCCCCGCTGCCAGTATCTTCAAAGAATGAGCTTGTCATTCTGCTGGTCGGACGGTGAGGTGTTGTCTTGGCTACTGTGGGTCAGAATGGTGCATCTTAAGGGTATTAACTTCGCATTTTTAATATACGGTCTGCTCTGGCTGTACCTGAATCCAGTGAGAAATGCCATACCTAACCATACTGAATATTCATACTGATTAAAGTGCACCTGCCTGCTCTGAGGGGAGGCAGGGGTGTCAGCTCTGCTCTTGGCTTATTTCGCCACCATTCGCACCCAGTTCTCATTCTTTTCTCTCCCAAACCCTTCCACCTCTCACCTTTAGCACCTGGCGGCCTTTTCTGCAGGGCTTGTCCCTAGCTGGTGGGGTACTCCAAAGATGCACGAATAACAGAAGAAAATCAGGGAAGTGCCTTCGCTTTCAAGCTACTCCTTCAGGCTTACCTCATTCTCTCTCCATCTTACTGTAAGGATCACTCTATGTCCTTAAATGGGGCAAACTTCATTCACCTGCAGAAGACCTCTAGTGACACCATTTCTGGTGAAACCAGAAACAGTCCTGTTGGTCTTTCGCTGGGGCTACACAGACAAGCAGGTTTGCACATTTGCTTGTTCTCTGGCAGAGCTCAGAGAAAGCAAGGTCTTAAAGCTCTAACATAGACCTGGGTGCATCAGAGCAGATGTCTCCGAGTAACCCCTCTGAATACAGTGTATAGTCTTCAGCAAAAAACCTACGTTTGCCTCTATAAAATTTCTCAGACTGGGTGTAACTTTTCCATGCCTTTTGAATGGCTTAGCAAAATATTGTGGAAGACTTTGCTGCTCAGGTGGGTGCTTTATAAATACAGACTGTTCCTGAAGGATGGCAGCTCTCTGTCTTGCAGAAGACTAGCACAGAAACCAGGAGAACAGAGTTTTGGAGCACTTGGGTGTTAAGTTTTGAGGGAGTTAGGAACAGGTGGGTAATGTTAATGAAATTACTCGCAGCGCATAAAATTGAGCTGAAAAAAGATGAAGAATTTCAAATTGTAGTGAAACAAAGTTAACTCACTGTGAAGAGCAGTCAGACATATTGTACATTAATATTTTTCTTTAATACCATTTTCCCTCTTTTCTCTTAGATAAATATGTTATGTAAAAGCACATTTAGGGATTAATGATCCAAAGGGAAAATAGGAGGCATGTGTGTGGGGAATAAACTATTGCAGGGGTTGTATCAGCTGTTACCAGTTAGAGTGTTTCCTTTCATCACCTCTTGAAGATTCACTCAGCGTTCTCATATGAAAAGCAAATTATAGAAAAAAATTGGCTGGTTTCTGCGAGCAGATGCTTAGCTCGTGTAATTACTGTCTTCAGCAGGTAGTTTTGTCTATCCTCTACATGTAAACATATTGTCCAGAGGGAAAACTATTAGTAATCTTTACTGCTATGGTGTCTTCTGAGCATCTCATTTTGGATTAGAGTAAACTGGTATAAGACTGAACTTGAAAGATGGGAGATGGTGGTAGAACTTTGTCATCTTTTTCAAAATAGCAAATGTGTACTTAATCCAGCATTAACTATAAAAAAAAAAAAAATCCAAGCAAACAAACCCTCATTATGAAAAAGGCATATGAAATAGCTTGGAATATCGAGGTAATAATAAAAAAAAGTATTACAGTATAGCAATCAAACTCCACTTAAAATATTAAATCAGCCTGCATTAAAATTAAATTATTATGCATTAAAATCTCTTTATACTAGACTCAAATGGAAGCTTAAGTCTGTTGTGCAAATATAGATTCCTAGAAAGCAAGATATTTAGCTGCAAACTAAATAAGTCTGCAACTGCAAAATGTTCCCAGGAAGACATCTCTTTCTGTCAGCTGAATGTGCAAGAATCCACTTCATCACACAGTGAAGATGTGAGTATGGGATTAAATTTTGTCAACTTTGCGTGTTTAGGCAGCCATTTAATTGATAAGCTTTTTCTTTTTTAAAAGCTGAGTGGTATGAGCCATTGTGTGTTTAGCAATCTTTGGGGAGAGCAGGCAAGTCACCATTTGCGTGTCTAATGGTAGAGTTAAATGATAAGAAGACAAACTTTAAACTTGCTTTAGGATAGGATATGCTTCTCCCCCACCCTCCGTGGAGGTTGTTCTTATCTACATCAGCAGTATTGTATAAGTGAAGCAATCTCAAGGCTTGGGACCAGAATTTATCCCCGGTGTGCATCTACCACAGGGAAAAGTGGTTTATGTCTGATTTGCTGTGATATTTACAAAAAATTTGACAATTACTTAGCAACACTTCAGTCACTCTCTGTGCACATTGTTATATAAACTGGAGCTATTTGTTCCTCTTCAAAGTTTCTAAAGACTATTGCAAGTATCTGACAAACTGAAAACTTAATGCTGGAGTTATTTATATCAATGGAATTTAAATGGCAAAAGCTGGTAACTGCTCTGGCTCCTTTCCTTTTAGTCCAATAACTCTGCTTATTATTGGCTTTGGTGATTGTCTGGTCAGAATGTCAGCTCACAGGGGTAAGGCTGCTGGTCTTATCAGCACTTTAGGACAGAGCTTGGACAGAGGCTAAACTTGGACAGAGCTAAACTTCAACCTTGGACACTTTAACCTTGCTGAGGTGGCTAGTGCTGACGTGTTGGGAACTTTGAAAAAGTAAATCAAATGCTGCAGCTCAGATGTGTTTCTTAAGGTTAAAATGAGCCAGAATGGACCACCTGATGGTACAGCTATCTAGCTTTTTAAATCCACAAAAGATTCACAAAGCCAGACTCCAGGTTCAGACTCAGTCTGAACACCACAGTGCAACAGTGCAAGAGCTGAAAGGAAAGCCTGGAAGCAGCTCATTTTCTCTTCGCTAAAGCATTTCCCTAGGTTATGTGGTACTCCATGGAAATCAAGACGTGTTTACCTGTCAGTACTTTGCATATGTGGGTGAATTACTTCAGGGATAGACTTTAGGATTCTGCTGGTCATCTTTGGGCCACTTGTCACCTTTTCTCAGCTAAAAATCACAATTACATTAAAGTCAGACACTGGAACATTGCTTTTTCAAATGGGGAAAAAGAAATGCATGTATGTACATGGGCTATGTATCCCAAAGTGTCTGGATGGTAACAGGCCTTATAATAAAATCAAATCAGTTAGATTTAGTAATACCTGTTGACAGCAAAATTTAGTCAGTAATTATTAAGTGCTTCAACACTGTTCATATCACCTAGTCTCTGAAATTTTGGTCTCATCTGTTTATTTTTAAAGCTTGAGTTCTCTATTCATTGACAATTCTTAATTTTACAGCACCAGACATGAGGGTTCTCTGGTTTAGGAGGTGTGAACTCAGTCATTAATAATCATTAGAGCTACAGCATCAGCCTCATTCCCTCATCAGCAAAGGCAGAAAAGTTACAGACACTTAATGCAGAATTAGCTACTGAATGTATTGCTGGTGTGATGCCAGGGGTCAGGAAAGTTGTCAGGTATGGGTAAATGGCAAGGCAATTTGGCAAAAATCCTAGATAATCCTAGGGAAGGAACTACTTCCCCTGCAGCAAGGTATTAAAAAAAGCATTGGTCCATTGGTCCTGCTCAGTGGGTCCTGTAGAAATTTCCTTCTTAAATCTGTATGTGGCCATCAGTTTAACCTTGAGTGAATAGGCAGGACACCCCAATCAGACATCTGAGAGACTTTGGTAATGATCCTAGCACCAGGACACCACATTCTCGTACCCTATCCCTTGCTGCTATGCTCTGCAGAGGCTAAAGAAAAGGTGCAGCAAACAGCCCAGAAAGCCTCTTCCCAGAGGTGTGAAGGTGATTTATGATGGGGAGCAATTTATAGCAGCTGAGTTGAGGGTATGATCAAGTGTCAGGTTCTCATTAGAGAGTCTTAGAGCCTCTGTTTTAATTCACCACTGCCTTGATCATTGCTGTAAGGTTTCACAATTATTGAAAAACTGAACTGTTTGTGATCAATGAAACTTTTAAGAGCTCATTAAAAATCAGTAATAAATAGTTATTCCTGCCTTTTGAAGGAAGGAACCCTGGAAAGAGGGCAAACAAGACTGTCGGGAAAGACAGAGACGTAAGGGAGATGAAAGCAAAGATAAGTCTTCCAAAAGGAGGTGCAGCAGGCTGCTGTGCTCCCAGCTTGGCTTCAGGTGACGCTCCATGTGTCATGATGGCCTTTAATGGAAAGGAGGTGAGGTTCAGGAAGACAGACAAGTACATAGAAATAGTCCAAGCTCAGATGCACAGCAAATCAGGAAGTGCAAGTAAGGGGAAAGGAAGGTTTCTAGGTGATTGCTAATGTGCAGAAGAGAGGAAGGCCCTTTCCATCTCTCCCTGCAGAGCCTCACTGCAGCCAAAACTTAGGGTCATATGACAAGGAAGAGAATTTGACACTTAAGAGAGTACACTTGACTGTGGTCCCAATTCACAAAACACCTTTTTTATTAATTCATGATTAAGCATTGGATAATTCTGTCTACCTCATTTTGCCTTAGATCTTCACATATTTACTGCATGAGTATTGGAGCACTCAGATCTAAGAAATGCTTTTAATGAACACATGTGAATGGAGCATCTTTCCATGATGCGTATAGTGACCTGAGAGGTCAACAGTGACCTACTGCCTGTATGCTTTGTTCTAATTTAGTGAGGAATAAATTAATCTCACAGCGTGTGCATCACTGATCATTGACTGTACCAGTCTGTACTTCTTTGGGAAGAGCATTCTTTCAGCCTTTTTGGTGCTGCAGCACTGCCCCATCTATCTTCACTCTGGTCCAAATTTTACAGGGTGAGTCTTGATTTCAGGTGCACTGGTCGCAAGGTGCTGTGAAGGCTCAATGATCAGACAGCCTCAGGGCTTTAAAAAAATCAGTCTCCTTAAGCAATTCAAATCAGACAATGAAATAGGCTCCTTATAAATGCGTGTGAAATTGTTTCTTAGAAAGAAATAAATGTCCAGATCAGAATAATGTGTAGGGGAGATTCCAGAAAACCAGCATTAAGCTCTTTCCACAATTTTAACAGTTCAGGAAATCATCCTGTAAGAATCCATTTTGGTCAGGAATGCATCCTCGCTCCTCACACCTGAGGGGTTGAGCAGTAAGAGGTTCAAAAGTAGTCACGAGGAGCAGAATCAAGACTATATTTCACAGAATTTGCTATGCAACCTTGTGCTCGCCCACTCTCCCACATGTCTCTGCTATAGTAATTTCCAGTTAATTCTCTTCTGTCAGTGCTGTTCCGGTGGTAACACAGGGGGGTTTGCCAGCTGACTATTTAACAAGCCAGAAAGGAATGACATGAGACAGGGTGCCAGGCACTTACCTGTAAACAGCAGAGCAGACACCAAAATTTGAAACATTTTCAGAGACATGACAAATTATCCAGAAAGTGTTTCCTTTGTAAAGCGCAGGCAGTCATATGGTTTTATACTATGTTATCTTTAGGTTTATAAATCATTTACCAGATACCTGTAAATCGTTGGTGCAGGCAGAGGGCAGGGTACAGTGCTTAGTTCAGATTTGTCCTATATTCCTCTGTTTGTACACTTTGGACTTTGCAAGCTGAGCCTCTAATGAGCCATAATGGCTCACTATTGTATGAATACATTAACTTCTTTATAAGCTTTATAATACAAAATAGCACATTGGGCTTTTTCTGTGCGCACTGAACAGGCAGGTGTCTGTGAGTCAGTCTTCTGCATGAGTGTGTTCCCCTCCTTGTGGTAATGGGCATGAGCCATCTATAGTCCGATGCAAATATGAATGGTAGGAAATGGTGTTTGAATCCACCTGCTCTGAGAGCAGTACCTAAGTATACTGTGTGTTTTAGCTGTATAATGCCTGGGTTGAGGAAAATAAACCTAGGATAAAATTGATCAAGAAAGCACTAGGGCATGGAAAGAGAGAGGGAATTGGGTTCTTGCCCTGAACCAAGTCACAGGGTCTCTCATTGCCTTTTGCTGATGTCAGGACTCTCTAGTGTGGGACAGTATGTGTTCATGCTGTCTTACCTTTCCCACCTCTCCAGTTAGATGGTGCCTTTTTATATACAACTCACTGCCAGTAACAGTTGTCTTACTGCAGACCAGTTTATCTTCTTAAACTCACCTACACTGGTGACAACAGACCACAGAAAAGTTGAGCTTTATCAGATGTAGAGGTGAGTTGATCTGCAATTCACCAGTGCAGGCGTGCATGTACTCAAAGGTCTTTATGTCATAGAACTAGACCTTGCTGACGTTACGGATCAGGGACCAGACTTCATGATGAAGGGCAGTGGTACTTCCTTCTTAGGTTCACAGTGAGAACCATATGCCTAGACAGTGGAGGGAGCAAAGGTTTGTTGGGAAGTAAAAGAGGTAGGTAATACAGGAGCCTTATAGTTTTTGTCATTATGTGTTGGTGGGCAGGAGGGGAGACTATTGAACAGTAGGTCTAACAGCAAAATCCTTAACCTTGCAGAGGGTCACTTCAGAACTTGTATTATTTTAACATTGTTCTAAAAAAAAAATCAATCAACCCCACCCAGCAAATTATGCATGGAGGCAGGTGCTCTGCATTCTGGTGCCATGTTAACAACAAGTATTAATTATCCAAACTTAGGATCAAATTTCCCCATCTCTGAGCTACTAAATTAAGTGTTAGATGTTAGCATTTTTGCATAAAAAGTGTAAGGACTGAGACATTTGTCAATGGGTGACACAGATGGCTGTGACAGACAAGCTCTCAAAAAACTGTAGAACCCCCAGAAATTAGTTCCAGGAAAGCGTATAACTTAGCCTTTTATCTTACAAACTTTTCTGGGCCATCTTCTCCAGCCTCTTCCGCACTTCTGTTTTATATGGACCTGCCTTTCTATTGCAATTTCCCTCCCACAGGTTTTTCCTCCCAGTTCCTAGTATAACATATGGAAGAATATGTTGGTGTCTCACTTTATATTTATTGCAGTTATATCTTCTTTAATGTGTAGCCTGCTAGTGAAATGGCCTAGGCCAAAAAAGATGACAGTAGCCAGTAAGACTTCACCACCACCTGGGAGCAGATCACAGGGAGTCATGCTGGACTGGTAGCACAAACCCAAGGCACCTGTTCCCCCTATATCATCTTAGGAAGCAAGAGAATGAGGTGAGAAAGTTTTTCTTAGGAACAGGAGTTGAAAAAACATAAAACAGTTAGAGGCCATAGATCCCACCTGACCCTGAGCATACAAAGTCCAGGCTCCCAGAATTTAAAAATTCATTCTTGCTCTTGAAATTTCCAAGTAAAACCTGTCATGTGCTGGAGAATATGACTTTTCTATATCCTTTACTGGATGAAGCCTTGAGTCTGTTATAAGGAAAGTCCTCACTGAGAGGCACAGTCCTCTGGTGGGGCCATGAAACACAGTGGGGATGTTGCAATGCCTGCACCCAGGCTTTGAGTTGAGAAGAATGCAAAGCATACTCTGCTGTAGATTAGGACAGTGGTCAACCAGCTTAGCAATGATGCAAGATCTGGAAAGCAGCTAAACTGGACAGCACATCCCCTTGGATGTATAGATCCATGACACCTGAACATTCCTCCTGCTTTTCTTTGTTTCACCCCCTATCCTGCCACCCTTGCTTTCCTGTCGTATTTTGGTCTTGCTCCTGGCCTCTGGTCTTTCTTGTCTAGCCTGCACAACTGTGCCTTCTTCCCCTGAGATTTGTGTTCCCTCTGGTTGCATGCTCTGCAATTTCAGGTAAAATGATGGTATGCCTGTAAAACCCAACTTCTTTAGACTGAAGAATTCAGAAGTCTCTTATGAGGAGAGTGGCTTCCCAGCACCATTTGCCTTTCCTGCTCTCATGTGTGTCCTGTTTCCCATGTTCACGCAGGTGTACAGCTGTATCAGGTTCACCCACACCCTGCCTCCTACCCTAGTCCTGCTGTTGCCCAGTCTCATTTTTGCTCAGAATAGCCAGTGTTCTTCCTGAAGCCCTGTAATGTATATTTAGTCTGGGCATATGCCCAGCTGGCTCACATACAAAAACTTTTAGGAGACAGATGTGTTCTTAGCTGTTCTTTGAGGGCATTATATAGGCAATCTGGATATCACTAAAAACCCATGGAAAGCATGAAATGTGTTCATTGAATGTAGAATTTTAACTGTTAATCACTAACAGATATGCAGGCTTCAATTCTTAGGAAGATTTATATCTTGGCCCAATGGCTCAAATTTTCATATGGAGGAATGAATCATCGTATCATTTTCATATGATGCCCTCCCTCTCTTGTCAAATTTCTATTCCCTGCTCTAAAGCACTGAAAGCTTATTCAAGAGTTGTCATCAGAATACTCAGTGCAAGTTAAACTTCCCGCCTGCACATTCCTGTCTCATTTGCAGAAATAGCTGAGATATTGGCTGAAGTGCTTCTAAAAAATTTCAGCCTGAGGCAGACATATTAAAAAAAAAAAAAAAAAAAAGAAAAAAAGAGGAAAAAATCAGACCAAATGATAAAAGTTTAACTGAGTTACAGCCAAGTGAAAGTAGAATTATATGAAGGGACATTTCAGACAATCTTCAACAGTACCAGCCTTATCAATAAGGTGTAAGGTAGGCTTCAAACATCAGAACTCTAAATTAGGGAAAAATCAGAACATTCTTCCTTTTACATGTCATAATCTTAGACAGTAAATCACCATTTCAGGGGAAAGATCTGTGTTCTTCCTCTACTAGTATCAGTTGTTTTTTTTTTTTTTTCTTTCAGAAAAAAGAAAATGGGTTTTACCCCCATTATAGCTGAAAAAGGATGAAAAGAGGTTGGTCTCATCTTAAGCACATCCTGGGGAAGACAATGATCACTGGCTATTCAATGAGGCCTGTGTCTCCTTGAATAATTCTGCAATGTATTTTTCACTAATGAAGTAGTTATAAAATGGCTAATCTGTAAAAAATCAGAGAGATAGGGGAGCTGAGTATCCTCCAGATTGCTTGTTGCTTCAAATTAATTAAAATCACCTAACGTAAAGTTATTGGGAAGGGGCAAACAGGTAGGAAATCATATACATAGCCTGGGATAGGGAACAAAAAGGAAGATAAAGTTGAACAATTTGAGCTGGAAAATCCACACTCTCTTTCTTCCTTGGCACGTACTTCAAAACTGCACATGTGCCTCGCAGCAGGAACCTTAATTCTTTTGGTCCAATTTTGCCATCTTAGTATAATGCTAATCTCTCAGACTTTGTAAACTGCTATGTAACAGCTAAAAAATGTCATCTTCTTCTGGTGTATTTAATATCAAATTCCTCATTTGTTTCAGCTTGTCTAACATTTACCAGTTCTGTTTGCTCATCTCTAAGACGTCTTTGACTTAAGTGGATGTGCCTACACCAGTGTTGAACTTTATTTTTTTGAGTATCTGAAAATGCCTGTTGTGTTGCTGTGGTATCTTTTTGGAGTAGAGATGAGACAAGTGCAAGGTAATATTTAAAGGAACATAAAACATATGTCAGATGTGAAAAACCTCTCTCAAAACAGAGGATACGTACAAAAAGTCGTACATGGGGGACAATCTACTATAAAGACTTAAAACAGGATAGCACCCCTGGGCTGCTGTCTGCAGCAGAGGCTGCTCCAGGGAAGTTCCCGCAGGGCAAGAGGAACAGCTGGGATCAGGGACAGCAGCCATCTGTTTAAGCCTCTCAATTTGTGAGTGACTTGGGGCCAGGGTCTGAGAGCGTCAGGTGGCGTCCACCTCCCTTTGGTGGTCAGGGCACTTCGCCACGTCCTGTGAGAGTTCAGTTTCTCTTTGGGTGCAGTGGGAGCACCGGCACTGGGGTGTCAGCAGGGTGCCACCTGTGCCCTGGTATTTGGGCAGCACGGCCACGAGTCATCATGCTGGTTTGCCTTCCTTCTCTCCGGGTTTCTGGTGTGTAGATAGTGGTCAGCAAGATTGTTCCTTCCATTCCTCCAGCCATTCTCATCAAATCCCCTACAAGCATCACCTACAGGCTCAAATCTTGTAGTCCTTCTCTTAATACGTGGCGAGTGACCAGCACAACTAGTGACTATACTATGGTTTCCTTCCTTTTTATTGTTACAAAGTTTGGGAAGCGTTGCCAAAATTCAGGGACTTGGCCTAGAAAGTTAGATAATCATTGTTTTGAATGGCCATCTTGTTTGCAAAGTCATGACCTTCATACATGTCTGTAATGTCTAAGAAATACATCTCTTGTTACTGAGATTGTAGTAACTAAATTTCTAACATGCTTCACAGAGCATTTACTATGGTGTATTCAGTGTTTTTCTACATTTTTAGCAAGCTCATTATGCTTTAAATTATGTCTGATTTTGTACCTACCGAGTATCCAATTTTCATGGGATAATGGGTGTCTTCAATGCATAGTGAAGTTAAAAGAGTTATGAGCATCTGGATTGTCTAGACTGTTTTTGGTTTTGTTTTTTTTTAAACCATTGAACTCAAGTACAGGTCCAAGGGTGTAACTGAGTGGCCAGGTCAGTCGGCCCCACTGATAATTTTGACACTGGCCTTGTTCTCAGTTCACCTGAATGCAGCTCCCCAGTGTAATGAGAAAATATGGCGGCGTCAGACTGCACAAGAAGCTGTAGCCATGTGAAAAATCTCCAAGAGACTGTCAGTACTTTATCTTCTGAACACTTACTTCCTATTCTGTAGAAGATTATGCAGTCTCAGTGCCTTTTTTTTAAACTTCAGGTTTCTACTTTAAAACCTCCTATGGTAGCATGACCTGTGGTTCTCATGGTGACAGCCAGAAATTGTCACAGCACTCCAGACAGGTTGCTGCTGTCTGATCTTGCTGTGGTGTAGATATTAGCTGACAGTTCTTGGAGCTGTTCTAATCCATCACTCCTGATCCACAATAGAGCAACCATGGCTTGCAGAGTTAAAAACACACACCATGTTCCTCTTGATGTGGTATAAGACCACATCCAGAATCTTCTGTATGTTTTTCCTGCCTTTCTGCCAGCAGTGATGTAGGAACTGTGGTAGGTGTAACTTGAAGCAATTTTAAAGGCAGAATTCTTTAGGTCCCCTCTCTTCTGGAAATTATTACATATATATATAATCAATATATATTGAAGATGATCAGAGGGCTGGAGCACCTCTCCTATGAAGACAGGCTGAGAGAGCTGGGGTTGTTCAGCCTGAAGAAGGGAAGGCTCCTGGGAGACCTCATAGCAGCCTTCCAATATCTGAAGGGAGCCTATAGGAGAGCTGGAGAGGGACTCTTTGTCAGGAGGTGTAGTGACAGGACCAGAGGTAATGGTTTTAAATTGGAAGAGGGGAGATTTAGATTAGATACCAGAAATAAATTCTTTACTGTGAGGGTGGTGAGGCACTGGAACAGGTTGCCCAGGGAAGTCGTGGATGCCCCATCCCTGGAAGTGTTTAAGGCCAGGCTGGATGGGGCTTTGAGCAACCTGCTTTAGTGGGAGGTGTCCCTGCCCATGACAGGGGGGTTGGAACTTGATGATCTTTAAGGTCCCTTCCAACTCTAACCATTCTATGATTCTATGATTTTATGATTGTTGCTCCAGTACAGATTTGGGGCAGTGTTAATGCAATCAGGCTGATCTAACCAGGGCAGGACCTGATGATTCTGCTCCCTCTAACATGAGCCCTTGGAGGGAGGGCATGTGGATGCCATTTCTCAGCTAAAACAGTAAAGCTGTTGGGAGTGTCTTGTGCTGTCACTCCCTTTTTACTTGCGTAATGCAGCAATTTCTAACATCTATAAACACAAACAAATGCTTTAGCTTGTTGTAAAGTCAATTTTTATTACTTCTTCTTAGAAGTTGAATAACGTACAGCCTAAGGAATTGACTTTGACGTATAGGCTGAGCATCAAACCGTAGCCTGCATTCTTGTAGTCCAGTCATAAAATTGGGAAAATTAGTGTCCTGATGAGAAATATGAAAAATTCTATAACTAGAGCAATATGGGGAGCATTTTTAGTGCTGTCACAGACTGCAGTGGGAATTAACCACTATTGGTGTGACTTATGCCGCAGGTGTATTTAACACGGTCAAGTTAAATCCTTGCTCTGTGAAGTCCATCTGTTAATCTGGCTTCGATCCTCCTGTCACCTGCTGTTGCTGAATGTGGGATGAACTGATGCTTATGTGCACCTGGAAGATAAGGTCTGGTTTTAAATACCATTACAGTAGTAAAACAGGGATGGATCCACTAGGAATGAAGCTACACAGGTATGAAACCTGGTTTGATCTCTAATTACAAAAATACATGCCTGCATAGTTCCAGCTCTGCATAGATCATTCTGTCACACTGTCACAAAAGGGTGGAGGTTTTTGTACTAGATTCAAAAAATATATATTAACCTTATAACTCAGTAGAGAACAGCCCTGGTAATTGCATCACCACTTAGATGTTGCAAATGAATGTACAGAATATAATATAGAAAAAAAGATTAAAACATAGTTTGAGAAAAGGGGGGTAGATGTGTTGGTCAGGATTTTGGTGTTTAGAAATCCTTAATAGAACCCTTTGTAATTATGCATTTGGATCAGCAGACAAAGCTGCTTTAACCTGACTCCGTATGTCTGAAACTGAGGGTACTGCTCCTGATCATTAGCACTATACTGTTATTTGATTTGTTACTGCTAATTACTTCTAATTCTTTAAAACTTTCAAATTTACTTATTTTAGCTCTACTCATGACTTCCTCTTCAGAGTGACTCTAGAGATGTTTAAAAATGACAAGCAAATATTATAGTTTGAAGGAAAAAATATATTTATCTTTTTTTGTGGAAACTGCAGTGACTGAGTGAGGAAGATATCCTCTGTAAGCTAGTTAGTAAAAGCTTCAATAAAATCAGCTATGCTCTACAAAAGTGGTACAGCAAATGGTAAATGACACGTGATGTGAACAAAGTAATGTAATTTGAATGTTTGTGGGGTTTCTTTTTTTTTTTTTTTAATTTTTCATTGTTTGCTAATGGGAAAAAGTATTTTATTGAGCCAAACCCACATGATTGCATTCCCTTTGCTGCTGCAACAATGTTTGATGTCTGGGGCTATTCCATCTCAAGAAAATACTGGAGAAATTCACTGTATCTCATAGGAAAACAGAGCTTGGAAAAGTAATTGCTGCAATGTTATAATGATTTGTCTGACTGCTTGAAAGAAATACAGCACTTAGCACTAAATCTGGTAAGCTATCTAAGCCTATGTTGTCATGATGGAGACATAGGTTGAAATCTCTGAGCCTCGTGTCTTGATTTCCATGTTCCTGTTTATTGTAGGTGTATGAAATTAGGGTTTCTCTGTCATGTTAACCAGTGTACAATGTTATCTAGTCTAGATACAACACTTCGAAATGCAGAAACTCGGGTTGAAACTGGCATGTTACTTTGGGGAAAAAGTGACATTTTATCTTTAATGTGTTGCAATTATTTTTTTCACTAAAAAAATTTCCACCAGTCATTTCAACTAGTGTACAGAAGATCCAGTTTTTAGTTGCTAGTTAACTCGTCCTTTTAGCACAGTTCCTCAAACAAGCAGTTGTGGCTGACTGTGTATTTACCATCTCCAATGACCAAAGAGTATACACCTCTAAAACTCCTTTATTGTACATGCAGATTTATTGTCTTCCATTTTGTTACTTAATGGGACAAATACTTTAAAATAACTACCAACAATAAAAGAGAAATCACACAGTGGGCAAGTTGCTAGCCAGTTACTTCATAATGTGAAAACACAATAGCTCAATAGTAGTACATAAGGAAATAGTAATTTTTAAATGTAATAATTTTTAATGTAAGTAAAAAGCCAACAAAAGGTAGTTCCCAATTTACTTCTAGAAATTTTCTTTTTAATCAAAAGCCAAGTTACTTTTTCCAAGAAATAAAACAAATTTTTTGTAAAGTCATAAGGGCTAGAAAGTTATTCTTTATAATTCAAGCATTTTTAAAGTACAGAGTGCCTGAATGCAAGACTGAAATAGCATGTCAAGATAAAAGGACATGGCAAGCATTTTTTAACTTTTGCAGTAGAATATCTGTACTTAAACAGGAGGTGGGAGAGAAATTTTTTATGACTATTTCCAGAAAGTCATTAAGTAAAACATGCCACAAAAACATGATATAACAGAAACTGTACATTGACAAGGTGTTAATTCATTAGTTTGCTCCATGAGCTCAAAGATATTAAATATATTGTCCAAGTTTCTTAATGCCTTCCTGTTAGGTGGAGCCGGGGGAGGGAAGGGAGGGTCATTTCAGATGTACTTTTGAACTAAATGATAATGTAATACTTAAATCCCTTTCTACTTTTCAAGAAACTAACGTTCTTTAAATTGCCCATTTGCAGGTTGTATCTTGAAGTTTATAGGTGAGATTATTGTAGTGTAGAATTAAGCAATTACAGAGAGATTCCTGCTGTGCCTTGCCACTTGTCATTGGCAAGACTACAGAAAACACCTGGGCTTGCCTCTGCCTGGTCCCTTTGTTGCCAAATATTTGGAATGCCCTGCAAAATCCTTCTACTGTCTGCTTTTTCCCCCAAGCTACATGGTCTTGATGGTGGTGAGATATAACAGAGAAGATCTGCTGTTTAACCATGTTATTAGAGGATCAGGTAGGAAGGGTAGGAAGTAAAGAAACTTCTTTACGGTGAGGGTGACAGAGCACTGGAACAGGCTGCCCAGGAAGGTTGTTGAGTCCCCTTCTCTGGAGATTTTCAAGACCCGCCTGGATGCAGTCCTGAGTAACATGCTCTGACATGCTCTGGGCAATCCTGCTTCGGCAGGGGAGTTGGACTAGATGATCTTTATGGTCCCTTCCAACTCTAAAAAATTCAGTGAAATTCGGTGAAAGGGCTAACTATGAGAATGAGTTGGTCTTTGTGAAATCTCTTACCAGACCCTCGCAGTTAGAGATGTGGAACTCTGTCCACATCAGTAGCATTTAGATGTTAATAAAAATGAGCAATAAAACAACAAAGCATCAGCCCTCAGAGGCACTCTCAAATGTCAGATCATTCCTTTGATGCTGTAGATGCATCCCAGCAAATTCCCTTGGCAAGTGGACTATGTCGCTGGCACACATTCAAAGAAGCACTTGCCTTGGTTCGAAAATCAGATCGAAATACCAGGATCCTAAAAGCTACATATCAACATCTGGAATGTCTAATGGCTATTTTAATTTTCCTTAACTATCCCGGAGGCGTTTAATCTTTCTGACCTTCCCTTTGCATCAGTAGCACTCTCAGCTTCATTTCTTGTGAAATATTCAGTAGCTTGCCTTCTAAAGCTTTCCACCTCTTAATCCTCTTATTGTCTCTCTTGATATCAACCTTAGCTGCTGACATGACAGCTTTTTCCAATATGTATGTGAACTAAATGGTTTGGATAAAAGCCAAGGAACAATTCTCCTCTTGGAGAATTGTGGTAAACAGATATTGCATTAAAACCTTGCTACTCAGAGTGAAAAATAAATAAATAAATAAATAAAAATAAATCCTAGCAAACTATTGCCTGAAAGGCAACTTAATTCTATAAAGCTTGTGAAGGACACGCAGAGCTTACTGCTCTTGGTCAGGTCACTCCTATTTGCTGTGGGGTGGTCAGCATCACTGAGCTTGCCACAGATGGATACAAACGGCTTTGAAGTCTAAATTACATCTCTTCCATAGCGTGGCTTTATTCCTTGCTAAAGTGAAAACTAAAACTTATTCATAGTTTGGGTTGGTTTGGGTTGGAAGGGACTTTAAAGATCATCTAGTTCCAATCCCTCTGCCATGGGCAGGGAGACCTTCCACTACACCAGGTTGCTCCAGACTCCGTCCAGCCTGGCCTTGAACACCTCCAGGGATGGGTCACCCACAACTTCCCTGGGCAACCTGTTCCAGTGCCTCACCACCCTAATAGTAAAGAATTTCTTCCTAATATCTAATCTGAATCTACCCTCTTTCAATTTAAAACCGTTACCTCTTATCCTATCGCTGCACTCCCTGATAGAGTCCCTCCCCATCTCTCCTGCAGCTCCCCTTTAGGTACTGGGTCTCCCCAGAGCCGCCTTCTCTCCAGGCTGAACAACCCCAACTCTCTCTCAGCCTGTCCTCATAGGAGAGGTGCTCCAGCACTCTGAACATCTTTGTGGCCCTCCTCTGGACTTGCTCCAACAGGTCCATGTCCTTCTTATGTTGGGGGGCCCAGAGCTAAATGCAGTAGTGCAGGGGGGCCTCAGGAGAGTGGAGTAGAGGGGCAGAATCACCTGCCTCGATCTGGTGGCCATGCTTTTTTTGGTGCAGGCCAGGATGCAGCAGGCTTTCTGGACTGCAGGCACACATTGCCAGCTCATGTTGAGCTTCTCATGAACCAACAACCCCTTGTCCTTCTCGGGGCTGCTCTCAATTCATTCTCTGCACAGCCTGTGTTGGTGCTTGGAATTGCCCAGACCCCCATGCAGGAGTTTTCACTTGGCCTTATTGAACTTCATGGGGTTCTCGTGGGCCCACCTCTCAAGCCTGTCCTGGACAGGCCACCCTCTGGATGGCATCCCTTCCCTCCAACATGTTGACTGCGCTACTCAGCTTGGTATTGTCAGCAAGCTTGCTGAGGGTGCACTCAATCCCACTGTCCATGTTAACAACAAAGATGTTAAACAGCATTGCTCCCAGTACCACTACCCAGAGGAACACCATTCATCACTGGTTTCCACTCGGACATCAAGCAGTTTACTGCAACTCTTTGAGTGCAGCTATCCAGCCAGTTCCTTATCCATTGGGTGATCCATCTGTCAAATCCACGTCACTTTAATTTAGAGACAAGGATGTCATGTGGGACAGTGTCAAATGCTCTGCACAAGTCCAGGTAGATGATGTCAGTTGTTCTTCCCTTATCCACGAACACTAATCTCATCATAGAAGACCACCAAACTTGTCAGGCACAATTTGCCCTGAGTGAAGCTGTGTTGGCTGTCACCAATCACCTACTTATTTTCCATGTGCCTTAGCATAATTTCCAGGAAGACCTGCTCCATGATCTTGCTGGGCACAGAGGAGAGACTGACCAGCCTGTAGTTCCCCAGGTCTTCTTTTTTCCCTTTTTAAAAATGAGGGTTATGTTTGCCCTTTTCCAGTCAGTGGGAACTTCATCAGACTGCCAAGACTTCTCAAATATGATGGATAGTGGCTTAGCAACTTCATCTGCCAGTTCCCTCAGGACCTGCAGATGCATCTTATCAGGTCCCATGGACTTGTGCACCTTCAGATTCCTTGAATGGTCTCAAACTTGGTCTTCTACAAATGGGCAGTTTCTCATTCTCCCAGTCCCTGCCTTTGCCTTCTACGACTCGGGCAGTGTGGCTAGAGCCCTTTCCAGTGAAAACTGAAGCAAAAAAGTCATTGAGCACCTCAGCCTTCTCCATATCCCAGGTGACCAGGTCTCCCATTTTTTTCCAGAGAGGACCCACTTTTTCCCTAGTATTCCTTTTATCACTGACGTAACTGTAGAAGCTTTTCTTGTTGCCTTCGACTTTCCTGGCCAGATTTAATTCTATCAGGGCTTCAGCTTTCCTAACCTGATGCCTGGTTACTCAGACAATTTTTTTGTATTCCTCCCAGGCTACTTGTCCTTGCTTCTGCTCTCTGCAGGTTTCCTTTCTGAATTTGAGTTTGTCTAGGAGCTCCTTGCTCATCCGTGCAGGACTCCTGGTGGTTTTGCCTGACTTCTTGTTTGTTGGGATGCAACGCTCCTAAGCTTGGAGGAAGTGTTCCTTGATCATTAGCCAGCTTTCTTGGGCCTCTCTTCCCTCCAGGGCTTTATCCCATGGTATTCTACCAAGCAGATCCCTGAGAAGGCCAAAGTCTGCTCTCCTGAATCCGGGGTTGTGCACTTGTTTTGCACCCTTGTTACTGCCCTAAAGATTTTTGAACTCTATCATCTCATGTTCATTGCAGCCAACACTGCCTTTGAGCTTCACGTTCCCCACCAGCCCCTGCTTGTTGGTGAGAACAAGGTCCAACATGGCACCTCTCCCCATTGGCTCCTCTGTCACTTAGAGAAGGAAGTTATCATTGGCACAGCTCAGCCACCTGCTGCAGGAGGTCCTCCACTTGGGCACATCTTTTGCAGGCAAGTCTTCCACGTATGCCTGTTCCAGGAAAAAGGTCGAGGCACCTCCTGCAGTCTGAGGTCTTCACTGCAGCCTCTCCCTTCAGCAGTTCCATCTGGGTGGAGGCATCGGCCACCGCTGGGATAGATGGTGCAGACCCCTGAGCCAGATTTGCAGCCTTTGCTCTAAGACTAGTGCCCACCATTCTGCCTTGAGGGTCAGGTAGGATAGGTGACCTTGATCTGTGCAGACAGTCACAGAACAGTGCCCAGTTGCTGGGTTATGTGTACTTCAACTTGTCTCCCACTCTCCCACTTTGCTGTTTTGTTTTGTTCTGTTTACTTTTTTTTTCTTTTAACCAAGACTTTTGCAGCAGGGAAAGGATTCCTGTAAGAGTTAGCCACAGTGTGGTCTGGTAATGTTAGCCCTGGACAGTGGCCACCAGGTGCTGGCAGTGCCGTGCTGCAGGGCCAGTGCAGCTTCCCTGGGTGGTTTGATGTGCCATATTGTCCTGTGCATGCTGGGGCTCAGTCTGCTTCCTCCTGCCATTGGCCCCAGGCAACACTTGGCCAGTCTCCACTTGTATAAGCAGTGTCCCCAGTTTACTAAGGGCAGATCCAGGATGGCACGCTTAGAAGGAAGCCCAGCCTGTCCCTGCTGCTGCTTCCCTCTTCTTCAAAACAGGGTGACTCAATCATCAGTATTGGGCTTTAAAGGAAGAAATAGCTTCTTTTCCCCACTGTTTGCATCTCAGGAGGAGGGAGGGAGGGGAGGAGGAGGCTGTTGTGATTGCTTGTGTGTGGGAGAGGCTTTCAGCTCTGACTCCCCTTGCTAATATGTTTTTTTTTTGGTGTTGCCATCCACACAACTCCTCAGAGGTGAAGGTTTTCATAAGTCATAAAAGGATTTCTAAGTAAAAACAACTTAAAATAGTTCTGTGGATTGCTGAGAATTTTAAGACCTTTGAGGCCATATACCAGTGTGTTTATGCGGTGCAACACTAGCTAAAGGCTCCTCCAAGCAGCCTGACATGGTCCACAGGCACTCTGGGATCTGCGGTGAGGAAAGGACATGTTCCCAGCATCCCACTGGCTTGGGGCATCTCAGCGTTGGGTTGGTGTTTCCAGATTCCTCAAGGGGGGCCTCTGCGGCACGGTGCCCGTGTGTTTGTAGGAAGGGGAGAGCTTCTGTCCCTGCGGCATGAATCCAGCAGAGCAACAGGAAAGGAGGAGAGAGAAAAACTAGATTAAAGCAGCCCAAAAGGTGTCTTGAGACGGGTTTTTGGTTGCATATGTTCTGCTTCTCTTCTGTAGGAATGTCACAAGGGAGCACAGAGTACTCTCTTTCAACGGACTGTTCAATTAAACTTTCTTTTTTGAGATTGTATGCGTTAGAAGGATTCATTTTTCAACCTAAAGGTCCTGTCAGTTACTTTGTAGTGTTTATTTTCAGAGGCTCATGAGCAACCGGACTTGACATATTCACTGGTAAGCACAGTGAGCCCCTTGATAGGGGAAGTGACGCTAATTGCTCCAGGGAAACACATGGAGAGTGTACTGGTCTGTGACCAGCTTTTCTATTTAACACTCCTGCTTGCACACTGTCTCGGGAGTTGAAAACTCAGCTTCAGAAATGTCAGGTGATGACATTTTCATTTCCCTTTGAAAACTATCCCACAGCCAAATGGATCTTGCCTTTTAGGAAGCTTTTTTTTTTTTTTTTCCCCCTAAATTGTCTTTATTCTTCAAACAGAAGGCATGCAAAACGGCATGTTTTGCATTTGGGTACAAAAGCCTATTTCTTGGCATTACTGACACCAGTAAGCATGTTAATGTACTGTCAGTTCAGTTTCATTGCAGAAAAAGGTTTTTATTTTTTCAGGTGAGCTGTTTTCAACTGACCTTTCTATTCTTGGTCATTGATAGAAAAGGAATATCTGCTGCACAGAGCTGAGCCTTCCAAGATTTGTTCTGGCAGGTGATCTTGCCAGGAACTAGAGTTGAGGTGGTCAAATTCCCCTAACAGCACCATTTTCTGACAATAAAGATCCAACCATATTTATTATTATTATAATATAGGAGACTTCTAAATAAATCTTTTTATAATGCTGGAGTGTCTCAGAAGCTAGCCTTCACTTGTGCTCCTCCCTTCTTCCTCCATGTGTGTTATTTGCTTCACTTGCTGCCAGGAGCATCAGATGCAGCCTTGAACGAAGGCCAGCATTTGCATAGCTCTCATCAGGTTTGAAAGAGATGCCATGACAAGTTTCCTTTCTGCACAGCTTGGAACAAAATGAAATATGTCCATATGTAGAACACAACTGCAGTAAAAGGCAAAAAACTGGAGTTAGTTTTTAGTTAATATGTTAGATAGCACATCGGAACATTTTTTTTCAGCTCTCTTCTGTGGGAGTGACAGAAAACTTACAATCAAGACTGTTAATTTCCAGACACGTTCTGTTTTTTTCCAGCGGGTGGAGGTGAGCTAAAAGGAAAATGTCTACTGTGCTTTTTGGACAATAGATGTGGCATGACCCCAAGTAAGGTAGTTATATGAGTGCTGAACTGCATGGTTAAAGGGAATTTTCTTTAACAGAATATCATATATGGAGTCATTTATTATAAAGGGAAAAATATGCCTAGATCAATAAAAAAGAATTTTACAATATTTTATGAGAAAAATATAATATGAGGGTGGGGGAATTGCTTTTTATTGTTTCTAAGATGACTGTGCATTTTTTTTTTTAAAGGAATAAAATGTGAAATTGATCTTAGAGAAGCCTATCTGACTTGCTTTAAGCAGTAGCACCACCACATGTCAGGAAGCAGCCAGAGGTCCAAAACACACTATTAACTCTTAATTCTGTGATTAGAAAAAAATCAGTAAAACCTGATTTAAGGAAAATATTCAGTAGTTTTTGTTAATTCTATAAAAGTAGGATATCAGTCAAAATTTGCAAGTCAGATTCATTTTCCAGGTAACTATCCTTCCTACAATTCTTCTTCCATCTTTGCTCAGTTTTAGAGCATTTCTTATACTGTGCCTAGATTGTGTAAGGTCAGATAGGGGCCTCCCTGACTACTGCATTGCTCCCTCTCCAGAATTCACATTTTATTACTTGTTTGCCACAGCCCTTGTTGCATTTTCCTTTAGATTTATCAGTGCGTGTTGGGATCCTCTGGCAGAAGGAATAAGGTGAAAATCTAGTAGAAAAAATCACCGTCTTGCTGCTGTCCTGAAAACTGCTTTTGCCTTTAAACATCATGTGCGTAAAAATTGTCTGGGACTCTCATGCACTCTTACATATATAGTCATACTGAGAAATCAAAAGAGCACCTGAGAGCACTTTTTGCTCTGAATTCTCCAACTCACTTATGCCGTATAGTTAGTGCCACGGAAAGCTGTTCTACACCAATCCAGTAAGAGGATCAAAAGTAATAGTGACACAGATGAGCATATATGACCTTTTGCTTTGAAGCTAATGAGGGAAGAAGCTTGCAAGGGATACTCATTCATGTTCTTCAAATATGTAGAACTTTAATTAAAGTTAATGATTTAAGCATTAATTAATGTGCACTATTACTGAGATGGGGCTGCCACCTGAATTCCCAGTCTCAGTATTGTGCTTAAACCAGGTAGAGAATAACCATTAAAGGTCAGTTATCTGGACAATGCCATTTATCCTCTAAATCCAGTATTTTAAAGAAAACTATCAATACCATCCGTTTGTGAGAAAAGAGTCAACATAAGCTCACATGGTTGCATATTGTATTTTTCGACACGGTCCCACATAGACCGTTTCCTAAAAATTCTTTCTTACAAATGACTGTCATGATGGTAACTTTCATTGGTTTGGAGACTCTGTAGTAAAAATTTGCATGATTTTGCCATTGTGTTTTGCAAGTTGACATATGGATAGAATTAAAGTGTTCTGGTACGACAATGCTCTCGTTCATAGCTTGTTTCTCTCTGGGGAAGAAGCTACACATGGTTGTAGTGGGGAGTCTTTAGCTGTCTAAAAAGTGTTTTCTGGCTTTCTCTTGCTGTGCCTTTATTTATATATTTCTTTTTAAGACAGTCTTTGCCCTTTTTCCAGTGGCCAAATAGCCTTGTAATCAAAAAGGCGTCTCTGTCATTTGATATCTTGGTTGTTTCCTGCCACTTCCAAGTGGATAATGCAAAGTCTGTGTCCTGGTATCTTGAAGTTTGACAGAGACTGGAAATAAGCTGTTCCCAAAATGGGGTTGCCAGGTATTGTTGCAAGCCAGCTCTTCGTATTTAAGTCTTTGAAAGACATTGAGCATGTGGATTTTCCTGAGAAACAGAGCTCTTCCTTACCTTCAACAGGTATCAGCACCTACTGGATCTGCTGACTCTGCGTGTTTGCATGCACTTTGTGATGGGGCAGTGAATCACAGTCCAGTGTCTGATGTGGCCAGTCAGCTGACTGATCCCAGTTATGAGAAGCCACTTGTTAGTAACGGTGTTCCTCCTTATATTAGAAATGGGAAAACTGCCCTTATGTCTTCTCAATACTGAAAATCAATAAACTCATGCTCCTGAATTATCCAAGAGCATTGTATCAAATGTGACGCAAATATCAGCTCATTTGTAAATAAAGCTTAATACTTGTAGTTTGATACGAGTAGAGAATGGATCAGGCCATTGGAGATCGATCTCTTGTCTCTTGAATCTGTCTCTGGCTTCTGCCAGTGACTTGAGCCTGGTTTCTGGATAGGGAGAGGTGTGTGTGTGTTAGATGTACCAAGTTTGCTGAGCAGGGGGAAAATGTGTTAGATGCCTACCAAGCTGAACAGATAATAATATACACTTGAGTTCTGATAACTGCTTTGTTCTGAAGTATCGTGAATAACAACAGCACTAAGAAAAATACTGTATGCTTTTGAAACTGTGTATTGCACAGTTTAGGGTATTATCTAATGAATGCCTCATAGGCACACTTCAGTAAATGAAAAGCCTGCCTGTCTTTCAGCGGCAAAAAATGATTTCATTTATTCTGGAAGGTTTTCTAAACAGACTTGGGTCTCCAAGATGATTAGATGCTGACAATAGATGAAGTCCAAGGATTTCCTTTTAAATCATAGGCTTATAACCAGTTGTCTCTGTTTGATTTTATATAGTTGTTCATTTAATGACAAGTTCCAAAAACCAGGAGGCATAAAGTTATATGACCATAAGTAGAGAAAAGCTAATGAGATATCTAACTCACTGTTTAGATTACAGTTGGTGATAACAATGCAGAAAAAGTTCCGGAATACTTATTTTCTGGTTATCTCTAAGGAATATTCCAGAAATGTATTTTATAAATCATCTGGCCTCCTATTGTCTCAAAGGTTTTCAGAAGAATGCTGCCAGTTGTTACTCATATTCTTGCTTCGTATGGATGTAGTTTCTAACCGATCTAGCTAGGAAAAACAGACAACTTCCTTGGTACATAAATTCCATGGGGCAACCCTGGGACTAAAATGATTGTTACCTTCTCCACAAACTTTGCTTATCCTCGAATGATCATGAATACAACAGCACTGGGACTGCAAATTTAACCCGAGTATGTTAGAATAGGGGCACCAGATGTGTTTCCATCTTTTTAAAAGGAAGTAACATCTTGGCAACAAGCTTTTGAGAGTAATCAGCTCTTTCCTGATTCTATTGCATGCGAATAAGAAAAGATTTCATATTATTCACTAAGAAAGAAGAGGCAATAATATAAGCACTTCTCTTAAATGCTTTCTCAGAAAGGTTGTCTTAATGAGGTAGTTTGTTTTTCTTTAGTTGTCATATGAGCAGTTTGGGTAAAGCTTTGAATTAACAATCTCTTCAATATGATCAAATTTAAGATTTGTGGATATTTAAGTGAACAATATTTCTACATTAGCTGTTTATATTGATTTGAATAATATATGTATAAAAACATACTTGGGAAAAGTGAAAATTGTCTTTTTCTTTTTTTTAGAAAAGATGCTTATGATCTTGATTCTGAAATCACCACCTGTGTTTCCTAGGTCCACTTTGTTACAAAGGTAAGTCTGTTATGTGGAGGGACTTGCTAATGGCTGGAAAGTCAGCCATACCTTGTGCTGCCTGATGTCCCATGGTGAGCTGCAGATCTTACCTGAGCCTCTGATTTCACCCACCCCTCCTGCCCCTCTCACCAGGCTGGACAGTGTCAGGGAGAAGCCACGTGCAGTCCTCCTTTCTGGGGTGAACAAAGAGCTTCACAGAGCAGGGACCAAATAACCAATTTCTTGTGCAACTCAGCACAACTTTCCTAGAGAAATAGCCCATTGTTTTACTCATTAAGGGCTGTAAAGCTGATTCACTACAGCAAACCTCATACAGTTGACAGGGTAAGCAACAACATGACAGCTCAAAAATGTGGGGAAAAAATGAGGAAATGAAAGAATGAGTAAGAAAAGGAGGGGAAAGAGGGAGCGACACAGTAAGAACTGTCATAATGAAGCAACTAACTCATAAACCTTCATTTGAGATCCTAAACAATTAGCAGCACAGCAAGTAATAGCCAGAGTGACCAGAGAGAGACTGTGTGGTTTTTTGGCATTGGGGTCAGTGCTCTCATTAAAAACCCTTCTTATTCAAAGGTTGGCTGATCCTCTGCTATTTGAGGAGGGAGAAACAAATAGAATAAATGGGCTGTGCCTGACCTTTGTGCACAAGAAAACAGAGAGGGAAAGGTAGATGTATACTATAGTAGGATTGCACTGTTACACTTTGCAAGAAGCTTTTATCCCCCTGGCAAGCAGACGAGAGAGCTAAAGAAATACATCCCAGTGAAAACACCTGGGGAGTAGAAGTTTGACAAAGAATTCAGTCTCTCCACAGAGGAGACTCAATGTTGATTTAAATCCTAGCAGTTCATACACTGGTGTGTCTAAAGGCCTGTGAATAAATGGTGGCCACCAACAACGGATGGATATTTTCCTCATACCCAGGCTCATACTCAAGTAAGAAACCCAAGAAATTTTCTGTATGTGCTCTCTGTGCTGCAAATGTAGTTTTCTATCTGCTGAGGAGACATGTGATTCCAGCACAACAATAAAACAAAAGGGCAAGCATTTTCTTGCTGTAATTATATAAAAAAAACAAAAACCTCAGAAACGTTCCAGGTGTGCTAGGGAAAAAAAACAAGCCAGAAACCCCAACATATATGTCAGACTTCTTTAAAATAGTTACCAGAGATGGGAAACTGACTGCAGAGGAACAGTATCTCTTTAGAGGTTCTTTTTCTGCCCTGCTGCATTTCACGTGTTGTAATACACCAAAGCATGGACTTAAATTTCAGATATGCTTTTTATGTATTTCTGCATTGCTTCTGGTAATTTTCCTCCACTAAATATATAACTCAATAATAAGGTTATTGATACAATAAACTCTCATGATAGAGGACTGTGGACAGCAGCAAGTATGATCTGGGGTGTTCTGTGAAATTTTCTTTTATTAATAATTGTAATAACAGCTCATGGTGACAGCACCAAGTGCCAAAGAAAGCTAAGGAATGTTGTACAAGTTCTGTTTGTGATTGATCTTTTTCTGGAAGCATACTGTAGCTTTGTTCTGTTTCTCATAAGAGAAAAAGGTTGCATTTGTTGGAAAAGTAAATTATCTTTCTCAGCTGTTTGCTTAGTCATTTCTCCTTGAAATGAAGCGGTGAAGCTGTTTCAAGCATTGCAGATCTCCTTATTTTAGATAATGATTTACTTTTTTTGAGAATTTGGCAGTGAAGGCCAAATAGCGCTTGAGTACATCATAATTTTAGTTGTGTGAGCCGATGCAGGCAGGACGCAGGAACAACCACAAAACCATGGATTAAGGGCAAAGAACAAATTTAATCTCAGTACCTCATGGATCGGGGAACCTCTGAAGCAGCACCTGGGCAGAGGCAGGCAAGCAGGGGACGCAGGCACCGCGGAGCAAGAGTCCTTATTAGCAAGAGAGTCCTTGTTAGCAAGGGAGTGAGAGAGCGAGAGAGCTCCCACTTGCTGTTTGGGCCCGTATTTCAAGGATTCCGGCAGGCAGAGTTTTCCACTGTGCTTTGATCTCTTCAACATCAGGGCAGGAATCTCAGGCGTGTTCGATAAGGTGCCCCTGAGATCATCCCAGGCCTGTGTTATCTAAGTGCAGATGTTCTACTTGTTGAGCACACAAAACTAAGCAACAATTAGTGTGATATATGTGTTTTCCAGCACCCCGCATGCGAGTCACTTGAGCGTATTTACAGTCCTCCTCGCCAATCTTCCGTTACTTTCCCACATTAGTAGAACCTTCCAAGACAGCACCCCTGTGAGAAGTACAGTGCTGTCAGCTGATTTTTAGTCATGCACTCGATTTCTTTCTGACAGTCATTCAATGAATGTGTGGTATAGAATGGATCTAACCCCAGTTCTTTAGCTGCAAGATTACAATAACAAAATAGTTAGGGCATTCCAATACAGGCTTATAGTTGATTTCCATAGGTTGCTAGCTGGGTGATCAGCCACTTTTGCTACCTTTTTCAGGTGTGGTCCTTGAAATGATCTATGCAGAAATAGTATTCGCAACATACATTTGGGAACTATCGATCCCAGGTCTTTGGAAATAAAATGAAAACTGTTGGCAGATTACTTCTATGGTTTTAATTTCCCTAACAAAATCTCATTACAATTGGCACGGTTCTCAGCCTTTCTTTTGTAAGGCTAATTATCTTGAGGATAATTATCTCAAAAAGTCCAAGAGTAAGAACATTTGTTTCCAATTCTTGAAAAAATAGTGCAGATATTACAGTTTTTATTATTTTAGATAGTTTTCCTAATGCTTTTGGGGTGATCAAGTACCAGAGAACCTATCACAGGTTATGATATTTCTATGTGTTGTGGAGGTGTCACTCACTTTGAAATCCTCACTTTTAAATACTGAGGCTGAATTGATGCAATTCTGTGGTGCCTTCTATGCTGTAAACAGTAAGTACACAAAGCAGCCATTTTAATGGTGATAGTTCTGTAATGATCTTAAAATATCATTTATGTGCAGCCATGCTAATGTACAGTAACAATGAAGTATTACTTGGGACCCCATGTAGTCATTGCTTTTTACAGAGTCCAGTTGCTTAAATTTCTCTTTGGCCAGGTTTAACACTGTTAAAATACTTCAAGCAAAAGCCATGTGAAGTGACTCAGGCTATTACAACAGAAATCAGCCAAACCTACCATATTTTGAGAAGAATCCATGTAGATTCTATGCAGACATTTTTTGTCCTTCACCTGCCTTTGGTGCAGGCTTTTTTAAGTGTCTTTAGAGAGTCTAACACATGATGCAAGAACCCCTTTTTTTAGTTTGTGCCTTACACATGACAGAGGTACTTGGTTTGGTTTGGGGTTTGGTTGGTTTTTTTTTCCCTATAGAGTTCTGATTTTACAAACACTTTGAAGTTGTCCATCATTTCCCTCAGTTACTCCTCTTGTTGTCTTAGCCTGAATCAGTACAGGGCATTATCCTAGTCATGATGGTCCAGCCATCTAAAAGAGGCAAGATTTGGAAAGAGAGATCAGTGTTTTTCCCCTTACCCCCAGCCGACTCTACTTCCTGCAGCAGGTCCAGTGAATGTGCATTTGCACTATTGGTAGTGTTTCCTAGTAGGACTGGGACCTAAAACCATAACCTTTACCTCCATAGTTTTGTCTGAATTGAAGTAGACCTCAGAAAATTATAGCCCTCTGTGTGTGTGTTTGAAATATGAATACTTTTTTTCTAGGAATTTAATTTTTATTTATTATTTAAAACTTAAGGAAAATGGAGAGCCCAGCTATATACAAAAACACCTTGAATGCTGGGCTGCTGAACACGTGACACAGCTTCATTGGGCTACTGGGATAGTTTCTTTAGCAGACACAGCAGGAGAAAAGTCTTATTATGGCAAGCTAATAACACCTTTGGAGGTGAAAAATAACATGGAAATGATTGTGCTTTTTTAAAAAAAGACAAGGAAGGCAGTGACAAGACATGGTTGTGGAAAATAAATGGGACAACTTTATGGAAATAGTCATTTTTCAGTGAGGCTCAACGAACAGTACAGAAAATGTTTAAAAGATAAAAAAAATAGAAATCTACTGCCTGTGTTAGCTAGGAATTTTTGACAAGAACTACCTAGGGGAAAATAAAACAGGCAAGTTCGGCTCTTAAAAAGGAGGAATCCCACTGGAAATAAGGGATGATTTATTTAGTGAATATTCTTTGTATTTATTTTGGATTTTCACTCTGATATTTCTGTGTCTTCAGTATAGACCCATAAGAACTGCAGTTTCAGTTAGTTTTTGTAAAGCATCATTAACACACTACCAGATATGTCATCCAGTGATGCTTTTAGAAGAAAGTTCAAAGTTTCTGGGATTCTTTTTTTCTTCTTTTTCTAGACTTTTAGCTAGAGAGAATTTTAGATATGACAAAAAATCCTGATTCTGGATTTTTAGAAGGAATATCTTAGAAATCTTGATCTTACGGGGAGCAGAATTGGATTAAACAGAAAGGAGGTACCTAGTGGACACGGGAAGGTGTGAAAAAAATAAAAAGAATAGAGGTTACAAGAGATGAATCCTACAGAAATGCTGTGGCAGCTGATGGTGTTCCCTGAGTGCACTCTCTCCACTTCTAATCTCCCATGTTTTGGTGCAGATTTCAGCAGCAAGCATTGATGAGCATAAAGCACAGGGAGAAAGGGGGAGTTGAATCTTTGGTCCTTTGCTCCCTGCAAGTGGGAGAAGGAAGAATAGAAAGAGAAGCTATGCTCAGTGGGAGGGAAACACAACAGATGTTGTCCTTGTTGGTGAGAGTCTTTCAAAGGCTTTGGCTCAAAACTTTGACCAGGAAAGCAATATGAGCAGGGCAGAGGAGCAGGGCTACCTCTGTCTCTCCCAGCAACTCAGGCTGGGTTCCACCTTGCTCTTTACTACGACTCTCTTCATGCAGGAAAACAGTTCCTGGTCTGTGATTTAGTAACTCTGCAGGACAGCAATGCCTTGTGCCTAGTCCTGTGTGTCATTAAATCCCACTGACTGGAAAATTTTCATCCTGCTTGGCCCCAGTATGCCATTATAAATTGTGTTTCTAGCCAAGTATAATGAGTGTTTAGTTCTGCTAGATTCAATTTTAGTGAAGATGCTCAAATGGAAGGTTCCTTGCAAGGATCTGACAAACATACACCCAAAAAAAAAATCACAACATCCTCTAATTTTTCACTAAACGTGTGGAGGGCATCCAGGACACATTGACCTACTAACTCTGGGATGGTTGTATGTACTTTGCTTATTACACACTTAATATTCTCCATACAAGAGAGTTTTCACTTTGTGGTCTGCAAATAAACTTCTTTGCATGTCAAATATTTCAGCCTTCCAGGGTGACAGTCACTGGAAGACTATGTAGCTATTATTGTGTTTTGACGCATGATGAGAATACTTTTACAAGCTGAGAAGGCAGCAGCAAACTATGTGCTTTTCTTTTTCTTCTCTAGACTCAGGTGAGCAGATTTGCATTACTGTTATGCTCTTAGATATTTTAATTTTCAAACTAATGCACTTGAAAGCTTAATAAACCTTTTTTGTCATGGTGGGAAATTGACTTAGATGGCAAGGTGACTTATAATTTAAGCAAAGTTCAAATCGCATTAGCAGGAAAGTCTGCTTAAGCGTAACCATCTGTGACAAAAATACTTGGCAGTTGCTGCAACCAAAGGCAGCAAACACAGTACAAAATACAATCACCTTAAGAGGTAAATTTGGTTTTTTACCTTGAGTGTCTCCAAAGTGTATAAAAGTTGCAGTATAAGATTATAGGTCATTTACGCAGCTCTTTTACAAGGGACCCTTAACCTTTTAACACGTCGTTTTCACAGAATTGCTTCTGAAGTAAATCTTTCCATGCCTAATTAGTGGACAGATTCCCACTCGTGTTGGGACCTGATCCAGCTTTCTCAGATATCAGCAGAGAGAGATTCCTACAAGTGTACAAGCTGAAGCAATCCATTATTTAGCAGCTAAGTTGTTAAAACAGGCTCTTTATAGAAAGATTGATCATTGCCCTATCAGTCTGTAGCACAGGTGGCAATATATAAAATGCTGCTGAGTCTTGTTGTAGATGAGGTATGGGTCCAAGGGCTCTGCTAATACATACTTCCAGTGTGTGAAATGCAGCTCATCTGAATAAAGATATTGGAATTTCAAAACCCAGATGACTGGCAGAGTGATCCTGGATTTTCTGGGTGTTCAGCCTATGTCAGATAGATTCAGATCTGGCACACAAAAAAGTTATCCGGGTTCATCTTGCCTTACAGCCTGTGGCTGTGGCAGATAAGTGCTGGTGCCACAGATTCTGTAAGAGCTTTAAGCAAGTCCTTAGGAAGACTTGCTTCCAGTCCTCTTAAGCTGTTGGCCCTGATGAATTACAAGTTTTGGCATGCTGTTCTCTGATTGATGCTCCTTGTATGACAAGATTTTTATTTTGATCTGGTCTGTCATTTTTATCAGGTTTAAACTCACTGGTGTTTAGGTGCATGTTTTCTTATCTTGTATCCTTTGTAGCTGTGGAGTCCAAAAGTAGATTTTTTCAGAAGTACTTAACCTTGACCTTATTTCTGTCTTCTCGAGTTAATAGTGTTTGGCCAGTAGAGTGCTCTTTCCCTGCCCGTTGCTTGTAATCTGCTTGTTTGCTGCAGGGTGAGGTGCAGATTGTACCTGTCATACACACAGCTGGATGTCATAAATGATTCACACCTATTTTCAAACAAGTGCACTTTGTAGAAAAATCCTTGTAGTAGATGTTTTATAAACTCAGCAAGCCGATGAGTCTAGCAATGTAAATAGGAAAGGACCAAGGGTCTGCTGCATGTTTTAGATGATGACCTTACTTATCCTTAAAATAAAATTTTAATCACTGAATCAGCTGGTTCAGCTCAAGTGTCTAAAACTGTGGATCACAAACACGTGGTTTTCCTCTTTTTGTCTCAGGCTCGCCCAGTGCCTGTCTTACGCTGTCACAAGTAACTTACTCTGTGCCTTTATTTTTATACCCTGCTGAGCTTGACTAAGGGCTCTTTTAAGGAATTCTTTTGTATTAGATATCTGTATTAAAATGTTTGAATTCACAATAATAATTTTCTTTCCAGCACTGTTAGCATTTTTCCTACTTCTTTTTCTAATTGTGATAACTGCTTAACAATAATTAACTGTTCCTGCTAGGAAAAGTTTTCCAATCTGAGCTGTAAACAATTTGTACAGTCGCTACAGTTGTTTGGGCAAATTCATTACCTATCCAAGTATTTGCATGAATTTTGTAAACACTTAAGCTGAAATAGATATCTAAAGTCAACTGCTGAGCACAGTAGAAAGCATCATACATAGAACTTGAAAGGTACACTTTGTAGGGGGAAAGATATCAAAGTGTGGGTGACATCTTGTAAAATGCTGAGCACAGAGTTAAGAGGAATAAAGAGATATGTTAAAGAGTGCTGGCTTGAAGAAAGTAAATGTTGAAGAGTTGTGATATTAACATAGCAAAATCTTTAGCTTCTGCCCTGCAGAGCTGTTTTTCATTGCTTGAAGTCTCAAGGTGGCTGCCTGTTAAGAAGTGTCAAGAAATGAGTCGCTGCAGGTTTCCTGTTTTGAATTGGAAAGCACTGTGGATCAGAAAGGATTGCAGCAACCTAAGCCTTTCGGCTTCCCCAGCAAAAAGCAAGTTAACTGGTATCTTCCAAATGACCTCTGAAAGTCACTTGTAATTCTTCAGCGTTCAGGCGGGAGAGCCTGTGGGACACGGTGCTGCCGCAATGCCACCACAGCATGCACCGCTTTGTGATTAGTCTCCAGTAACAATAATTGTCCAGTGCCACCCTCACTGCAGACGCTAGCTAAATACTAAAATAATTTTTGAGGGACCAAAAAATGTCATTCCCCCTGAAAACAAATTTACTGTTCTTTTGTTCTAAACGTGTGGCTTTGTGACAGTATTTACTTTTTCCATAATTTTCAGTGTCTCATCTCTTTCTAGCGTTATATTCATTTCATTTGCATGTCCCTTCTTTGTTCAATCACTTTAAAATATTAAGCCCATTATCTTGATTCTCAGTCATATTTAATGGACTTTTCTGTGATTTGTTCTATTTTAAGTACCAATTGCCACTTCTCTTTGTTAATGTATCGTATTTGCTCTTCCTCGTTTTTCCGATGAAATCAGAATCTCTTCAGATCTTATAACATGCTGCCACATTCTTACATTTGTTACAAATTGAGAAAGCGATATTACAACAAAATGAAATCTAATCAACTCCATATATTACTTCTCTCACTCGAGAGATCGGAGCGTGGTTCATTTGGTGTTTACCTGCTCGTTTTTGTTCCCTCCACCAATGTGTGCTATTTCAAAATCTTTTAATTTAGTTGGGGGAGGGGGCTGTAGGGCAAAGAATGATTGATCTTATTGATTCTTCATACTGTTGCCTTTAATTCATAAACTGTTTTTGTAACTTTTTCAGGAGTGGAAAAGTCAGAGCGCCATATTTTTTATTCATGTCAGCTAAAACCTCTCTGTTCTCCATGTCCTTCAGCTCCTCCATGAAACCCGTCGGTTCAGAAGAGTTCACACTGAATGCTGCCATTATCACAGTTCAACAACCCTAACACAAATGTTTGGTTTCCTTGCTTTTATATCTCTCTTTCTTCGTTCTCTGAGCCCTTAAGAATCAAAGGTGAAAGGGGGTTGTTTATGCTATAATCTTCAATTTATAATTCTTGTATTTCTGTGTTGATGGAAACTGCCATCTTCAGCTAGTCTTGGCTACTTCAGGATTGGCTCCTTATGAGCTGCCTTCCTTCCATGCCGGCCTTCCTTCCATGCCTGCCTTTCCTGCTGGCTTGGGATCTGTGTCTGCACTTCAGACTGAGTTTGTCAAGAAAATTTCTTTACACAGACAAGTGGCAAGCAAAACACACTATATGCAGGACCAAGATGCGCACACAGTTTAGTCTACCTTTCAAGGAGTCTGACTGTGCATTCCCTATCCACGAATTTAAATGTTTTCTTTTTAGCTATCATCTCTCCAGCACTGAGGTTGGTTAATTACAGCAGGCAAACTTTAGGCACGTGTTCAAGTTCTAGTTATTATCAGTGTCATTTCTTGTTTGGTTTATGCTCCATACAGGTTATTTTTTTATTATTATAATTTTTTTTTGACATTCCAGGTTCTGCATGTTTTGTGTTATGCTGTTGCCAGTGCTCTGTGGGTGTTTGGACTCTGGTAATACATTGGACTAAATGCCTCATCAGTTGCCTATTATATCTGTCATATTGTTGAACACTCCATTGCTTCAGATGCAATATTTAGACCTGCTGGCTTTCAGACACAGAGATCCAGCTCACTGTAAGAATCTTTTAGGTGGCATGAAAGATTTATGCTATCCATACTCTTCCTGTTCTGCTGTGTTGCCATATTCCTTTCTGCTTTTCTTAGTAAGTGTCAAACACTAGTTATTGATTAAGAAGTTTTACTTTGGCATCTGTCAGTTATTTCTCCTCTGTCAACATGGTCCCAATGTGTAGGAAATATTTGGCTGATTTGCTGTTGTCTTGAAGGTTTCTGCAATAACCAGAATTTCTGGCTCTGAGCCACTCTTTGAACTCACAAGGCATATATATGAGACCAGCATTCATTGCAGTAGCTTATTTGACTCACGCTTACTGCCATCAGATTAAAAAGCAAAGTCTATTTGCTAAAACTGAAGCTACATGGTTATATTTCTTTACAACATTTATTTTTTTTGTTAACCTCACAGATATTCCTCCAGTTTAAACCGAACTTCACGTTGACCAACCATTTCTTTAGTTTTTGTCATACACCAAAAAATGGCACTAAAGGGCTGAAAAATGTGTGTTCACTTCAAGATCCTTGAATAGACAGAGCATCTGTTGCAGCACCCTTCTGAAATGAAGGCTGTGCATACAAAACTTGATTTCCATGCTAGCCAATGACTGTAAGTAAATGCAGAAATGAACCCGTTACAATTCACAAGAGTTTCAAAAACAGGCTGCTGCTTCTAATAGGGTAAGTTGATTGCCTCCCACTTCTTTTGTATGTCTTACTATATCTGACACTGACTGATCTAGATCAGGAGTGAAAGTGCTGATCAAATGGCTGTGTCAAAGAAAATAAAAATAATCTGTTTTGGGGTCTGCATAGATCCTCGGTTGTTGCATTTCATTACAATGACTAATTATACCCCTTCCAATCCTTTCTTCTTGGTTCAGTAGGTGGAGCTGTAACATCTGTTTAAATTTTCCCTTGGCCAAGATGTACCACTGTGGGTGCACTGACAAGTATAACTTTGGGTTCCCAGCACTGCATATATTTAACCATTTTATACGAGTTGGCATTTTGCAGCATTTTGAAATTGCACATAAAAAGGAACCTCAAGTCCTCTGCTCAGTCTGCTAGTAGTTGGGAAAAGCAATCGGTCTCTGTTTCTAATATGTATCCTTCAGCTCTTGGATAGCTGCTGAAAGAACGCAAAACATGTTTTAACTCAATTTTAAAATGTTGGGCTTTTGGAAAAAATCATCTCTAATTTAGTCCATTTTTCCTATTTTGCTAGTTTCCAGTTTGAAACAGTCTCTTTGCAGCAATTGAGAATTCATGAAATCATCTCATTAATTGTTTTCAATTTTAGAACCATATCAAATCCACCGGCAATTGTTAGTTTCTATGTTCATGAGTAGTTTACACTTCATAGTGTCAATGAAAGCTTTTTAAATAACAGGCCACTATTACATAAATGGATATTTCTGATAATATTTGCAAAATTGCTCTTAAAAATTCACTGCTAGTAAAAAAAAAAAAAAAGCACAGCCCGCTAATGAGACTAATTCACTCTTCAAATGTTACAGCATCATTTGAGCATTGTCCCATTCTCTCAAATCATTCTTAATTCTAAGAACCCTTTCCTATTTAAATTTGCTCTGGAAAGCTTTCTGCAAAAGCAATAAGAGTATCCAAATTAATTTTAAAGATCACAAAATTGCTATTTCTTTTTAGAGGATGAGCTGTCTTCTCCTGATCGCCTGTATGCAAAATTATCTTAATGATATCTTCTTTCATCTTAGTATTCTCCCTTGAGCAGTTTGAGTGCTTTCTGGTTCTCTTTGGTTGCAGCTAAATATTTCAAGTGGGTGTCAGAAACATTGTGGATTTTCACTTATCTCCTTTTAGTTCCAAGAGTTTCTTTGATGGGGCCTAGTGATATCTTTTCACAATGCACGCTATAAGCCAGCAGTTTCCAACCTTTTTCATTACATTTTATTTTTTGAAGGATTTTTTAATGACCATGACTTTCTCCTTTTCTGCCACTTCTCCACTGCTGCCCATGAGCTCTCCCATCCCTAGATGCACAGCCAGGCTGCTCCTATGAGTATCTTCAGCCTTCGTCCTTCATCCTTGCCCAGTCCCTTTGGCACACTGTGCTTCCCAGGGGCAGGAGGGATTTAAGGGGGCAGGTCAGAGGGTTGGAGAAAGGAGGGTTCATTTGCAGCATTAGTGTCTTTCTTGGCTAGCCTGTGTCCAGAGTTAATATGCCCAGCAGAGCTCAGCAGCTTGTGTCCTGCTCAGCAGTTTATCTAATACATTGACATGTCTCTCGGCTAAGGCGCATATCAGGTAGAAACCGCTAGTATAAATAAGGACGAGAAAAGAGCCAGTCTTTTATAAAATACCTGCTTTTGCTTGCTGGCTGTTGTATGAGACTTTCCATGATCTCTAACAAGCTGCAATTGTATATTCACTTTCAGCTTGAAATATAGCTGTCCCATTTGGAAAACATTATTATAAACACTGGTGTTATCCAAGAGATTCTATTTGTCTAATCAGTTGAGTTGTCAGGTTGAGTTAGCAAATCCATTTGTATGAATCAAAGAGCAGCCTGTGGCTGTGGTGTATTTGTTTATGATATTTGTTAAGTATGCTGGATAGCTTGGATGTAGACATTACGATGCCTTTGCTATAGTCCCATGAAATTCAAAACCACATAAGTCATTGTCTTGAAAACAGTACTGCAAGGATGAGAAAAAAATTGTGGATTCTACATTGGCTTTGGGTGGCAGATCATTTTTTGAGAAACTTGTTTAACATTATAGCTAGTGGTTGCTGGGCATTGTAGAGCCAGGTGTTATTGCTTCATCAGAAGATAAATTAATCAAAACAGTAGTAATCCATTACACAGCCTTTAATGTATTAAGAGACATTGTATGTGCTTGTAACTGTCTTGAGGGGTGTGTTACATCCACCCTTTGAAGAAAAGCTTATAATGATTTGCTGTACTCCTTCATGGCATGTATAACTTCATCTCATTCATCATTAAAAAAGGCTACAGTGAATGAAGTTAAAAAGCAAAACAGTAGTTGGAGATTGGCATGCGGTATCAACCTGTTGGCGCTATTTTGCTGCATTGTGTGCATGCTCATACAGCCCTTTAGTACGTGCTTGTGGTTTACAAAGCCTAGGTAAGCTTATTTGTCAATAAAATCAGTAGTATTTTTATTGTGTATCTTTACACTTTGTTCATAAACCTTCTCTGTGCTTGCAGACTCTTAAGGCTGTTTAAAAACAGCTTTCATCAGTAGTGATGATTGATCACTATTTAGAGATAAATAATTTTAAAGAATAATCTTGCTTAGCAAGTGGGTCTGTAGTGATTACTCTTGGGATAGATAAGTGCAAGACGAGTTGGGAGAGAGTGGTTCAGGGTAAAGTATAAACAACAGAATGAAAATTTACTAAATATATTACTTTGTTAATACATACAGTTCTTCTGTATATCGTCAGTTTAAAGAAAACATATGCAAACTTTCTAATTTGATCAACTGATTTCTTTCTCCATGGCAATGGACTTGAATTTTAATAGCAGCAGTGAATAATCGCTTTAAAGGGAGGAAATTCTCCTTTCTGTGAAAGAATGTTTATTTCCTTCTCTCTTTCCCCATCACTTTCCTCATCCCTTTAAAAACCAAAACAAAACTTTTCCCCATATGCAAATTACAAACGTTATTACTGCAAAACTATAGCAAAGGATTGAGTTCCAAGTTTCCTACAAAAGAGAATTGTAAAGCAATTATTCTAAAGCGAACCAAATCACATTTTAGTTATTCCCCAGCCGTCCAAAAGCTATGAAATCCTGTCTCTTGGAAGCAGCCATCTTTTCATCTATACATCTTCAAGCCTGTCATGCAATCCCCCTGCACTTCCCATTTTGGTTTGTCAAAAAGATTCAGCAGTCAGCATGATCCTCAGGATTATATTTGGTTTGTTGAACAAGTATTTTCCAACTATTGCAGGTTACATTATTTGCTACACTTCCTTCATCTCTAGGTCTGCAATTGAACTGCATTTTCTTGCTCAAAATGGGTGTATTGTGAGCTGCCTTGTAACATGAGCAGGTGAATATACCACTCAGTCCAATAAGTCTCTGAATAATTTCTGTTAGGGTTGTGCGTATGACTGAGGCTCTGAGGTTGAGCTTTTGCAGGCGATGATGCCCCTGCCCCCCAACCCCACCCCTGTGCCACCCACAGTGGCTGTAGCCACATTCATCCCCAGGCAGCTCACACTGCAAAGGTACCTCCAGGCGGTTTAGCAAGCGTTCCTTGTTGCTGCAAATGCCCGGAGGTGGAAAAGCACTCAGCATCTCACTGATACAAAACTAATGATTTTTAAATCTAACATGGCTGAGTTGTCATGGCAATTATCAAATGAATGTTCTTATTTCCTGTAAAGATGTGTTTTATAATACTCTAAGCAACACTTTAAGTGACTACTTCATGCAGGCTGTCTAGCCAAACAAGCTGTAAAAGAAGCTAAGTGCCAATTAAAGCATTGGGAAGAACCTCTCTTGCGTGAACTCGGCAAGGCACTGTAGCATACATAATATCTCTTATACAAATTCTGAAATGCTGCCTTTCATTTCCAGTATGCCTCAGCAACACCTGGGTTATTGGACCCAGGGCATTCCTGTGGAAAATCAACAATGGAGTGCTTTTGGAAAATTACCCAGTTTATTTTTAATGTCTTTGTTCCAAACCATGTTAAGAACATACTGAATGAAAGGCTTTTGAAACTTATCCCACTGGTAGCACTAAACGATAGAGAAGATCAACAGAACAGTGTGCTGTTAATTATGTATTTACTGTTACCAAGGAGGAAGTATTTAGTAGCTTTGGAATCAAATGCTATCAGTCCTCCAAGATAAGGTTTTAAGCAATTGGGCTGATTATACTTTCCAAAGTTTACATGTACTGCATTTTTTATATTGCCTTATGTTTAAATCAGTTGTATTGTGGGAGACAACAAATAAATGTTTTTTTCCCATTTACTTCTTTCCCCAGACTTCTGTCTCTTTGCGCGCACACATATTCAAATTCTCTCTGTAGTTTCTCCAGGGGTTGATAACAGCAAGGCTTCTTCCCTCTGGAAACATATACAACTTTGCTGAATTAATAAAAGCATGGAAGAGGAGAACTAGTAGCAGATGCAGGTAGGTAAACCACTGCTAACCATTGAACTTAAATTACTTTCTAAATTTTTATTTTGACAAAGTTCACACTTTCTAGCATTTTTAACTCTGTTCCACTGTTTATTTTCTTTTTACTTGTCAAAAATATTGGTTTTGTTGCTTTGTTTTTCTCATCTCACAGGACTGTTTTTGCTCTCTATGTTGCCTCTGTGGAAAGTAAATTCCTTCAAGAGGCCAGCATCAGGTTATCCTGCTGTTGCCTTCAGCTCCATCTCCTCTATTGAACAGTAGGAGTGAAGGCTTACCAGCCTTTTCAGCTTACTCATATTCAGTTTCCAGTGGGCAAACATTAAGAAGAAGCACCAAGTCAGCTTTCAGAATAAGAGATAGCTTTGCAAGCAGCATGAGATCCAGACCATCTTCTCTTTTATAGAAGGATGTAACTTGCTCTGTTTTACCTGATGCAAAATTAAGTTGATGTTCCTCTTTCTTCCCCTGACAAAATGTCTCACTCAAGCTGTATTCCTGTACACTCAGGAAAATGAGGAAAGAATGTGTCAGGAGCTTGAAGAGAAACAAAGGCAAGATGCAAAATATTAAAAGAATGGTTTCTCCATTTAAGAGACAGAAAAAAAAATGCTGTGGGATAGCTGTAATGCATAAATGAAAGCAAGATCAAAAATTCTGGTTCCCTTTGTTAGAAATGTTGGAGAAAAACTTCCATTCATCGGAGATTGAATTGAACCTATGTTAAGCTAGGTGTTCTGAAACCCCTGTGTGTAGCTGAGCCACTTGGGACAGCAAGTGCGCAACACACAAGGCTGCTAATAGTCTATAAAACCATGTTAGACTCCAGCTAATATTTTCCTGCAATGGTTTCAGGGTGCAGCCTGTACTTGCTGCTTTGCAATTTTCTATTAAAACAGTTTGGCTCATAATCCCTGCTCTACTACTTTGATCCGCCTAGTGTATTCTTTTGGAAAGTGGGAAGGAAATAGAGAACCCAGACGATCTTGCTTGGCCAGATCATCTTCAGAGTGGATCTAGGATATCCTTGGGAATACCTCCTGAGGACACAAGTATCCTGCAGTATTCTGTAGGTATGCTGAACTCTTTTATATCCTCCTCAGCACAGCTGTGGCTTTGTGTTCTCTGGAAGAACACCTGAAATCTAAAGCTACCCCAGTTATCTGTTAAAAACTCTACTTATCTTCTGTGTAAGCAAAGTGCTTTGACATTTCATCTTCATGATTGCAGTAGGAAATTCTTTTGTGTCTCGTAGTCACCATATCAGCTGCCAGACTTTGTTATCAGAGAGGGCAGGTTTGTAACTTTTTTTTTCTTGGTTTTGCTATTATTTTGTCTTTCACATTTACAGCAGTTCAATGTCAATGATCAAATTCTTTCCAAACACAGCTTGGCAATGGCCATTAAACTGAAAATATGTGAAGTATTTTAGAAAAGTAACAGCCTGTTTATTTTTCACTATCTAGAAAATTAAGGAAGTTAAAGAAGTGCTATCAAATATTTGGAATAAACCTGGAGAACGGAAGTCAGGATTCATTTATAACAGCCGTGTGATCAGAATGCGTGAAAAATTACAACCCAAAAAGGGGCCACAATCTTAGTAAGTATATTTGTGGGTTTTTTTAAAAATAAGACTTGGTTTAAAACCTTATATGTGCTTTTCCAGGAAATAGCAAATTTTGTTTGGTAACAAGACATTTACCAGCATTTAGGTTATTTAAAACTTTATGCCAGGATGAACTCTGTTGTGGGAGAGCTGAAAAAGAACTAACTTGGTCTTGCTTTTTTCCGGGTCATCATGTCTACAAAGTTGTTGATTATGTTATTTCAAGTTGGAGTTTTTGCCTGGGCAAGCTAGGAGTAGAGATAATGTCTCTTTCACTCTTCCAGATTCAAAAGGCTCTTTCTTTCTCTCATCTGCAACAATTTTTCAGGTTCTTGCCTTATTCACTGCTCCAAGTGCTTTGGGTTCCATCTGGTTTTCGTGAGGTTTGGAGCTGGTGCAGTAGGTATGGTGGGGGTGCCTTTAGAAGTATTGAGGGCAAAGCATGATAAGCAGAGTTTTACTAGGAATTAAACCCCTTAGTGATGTCCACCCAATATATTCTGGTTGAGCACTGGAAGGACTGCAATAAGCAAGTCTTAACCACTTGGCCGAGCCAAGGAAGGGTTTTTTAGGTTCTTGTTTTTCGTATTTTTTTTTTCTTTCTGGATGTCATTGTTAGTCCCTTAAATTTACTTGGTAAAGTGGAAGGCAAGCACAGGGAGAGTACACAGGTCAAAAATGGTACCACTGGCAATTTTTTGCACACTGAGCATAACTGGTAACCAGATAACATGTACTTGCTGTGCAGCTGTCACTTTGTCTGGGAATATGTGTGGGAACAAAGATTAGTAAATGCCCTGGCACCTCTTAAGAGGCGTATTTTGTGTAGATGGCTATTAGCAATTCAAAAGCTAAACATGGATCTAAGCAAGGTCACTGACTGGTCAGCCAGTTTATTTTTGACCCAAGCAGTGTTTAATTTAGGAAGCAGAAGGACTGGGATGAGCAAGTACAAACCTAAATGGGCAGCTGTCTGCTGAGGGATATTGAAGCTGAGTCATCCTAAAGGGCAGCCCAGTTGTGGCCTCACTCAAGAGAAGGGAAAGGTGAAGACCAGAATGAGAGAAAGGAACACCCTGGCCCCCAGGGTGCTTAAGTTGCGGTGAACTCAATCCATTTCTGTTCCACTAGCAAGGAAAGAAAAAAGGAAAGGCAAATACAAAAAGACATAAATTTTAAATAAAATATGCCTATATATGCATGCAAATTAGGTGAGACCCTTGGTGTGTCCAAGTTAAAGCAATGTTTTAAAAACTGTAATCTGTTTTTTGTAGAATTTCTTAATTCCATTGTGTGTTACAAATATATGCAGTGTGAATAAAACCTCAGCTTTTTCATAACAGCTCAGGAGTGAAAGTAATAAACAATCTTAGTATGGCTTTCTTATAAATAAACATGCTACTCTGTTGGGTTTTTTTTAGGGTCTTTATGTCCTCAGTTCTATGCTGGTGGCTGGAATAATTAGGTTCTGTTTTGAAGGTAGCGCTTTTTTTCAATATAAGCATGAATCTATTTCAGAGATTTTTTTTTTTAATTTTTTTTTTGGTAGCTTGAGCCTCTTGCATCACCCAGCTCTGCTTCTTGCCAAGTCTAGTTTCCTCATCCTACACTACCATCAAAAGTGTGCTTTCGGGGAGGGGCTTTTGGCTGCCTCAGAAGAGTCGCTGTCTTTTGTGCTTTAGCTTAGGTTTGCCTGATAGCACTCCCTTTTACACCTTGGGCACAGAGGTGCTGTTGCAACATTATCAAATAGATGAGGTGTGACAGAACTCCCCTAACTCTCTGTAAAAAGCTTTTTGCCCAATTCCCTCCTGAAATATCGCTGAAGTGGTGTTTGACAGATTTGTGTAGCTATAAAAGCTCTCAATTGCTATTATTACACAGGTCTCTGGAAATATATTGATAGGCTTAAGTCTCCATACTTCTGATTCCACTCACTAAATGCAGCCCTAGTCTATATCTCTGGCTAACTACCTTTCTCCTCTTGTCCAGATTCATCTGTTAGTTTGACTCTGGAAAGAAAAGGAAAAAAGACAATTGTTATTGCCTTGGCCTCAACACTAGCTAGGAAGGAAGTGTGGAAGGAATAAAATACTTCCAGTGTTCCAGTATATGAATCATAAAAGCTGAAGTGGGGTACCTGCTTACTTTGTCACTCATTTTTGAAAACAGGGAGTCATCTGAGCATGAACTGAAGCAGGCAGTTAATCTCCTGTAGAAAGGGAGCCATCAGTTTGATTTCTGATAGTATTTTATGCTTTTATAACTTTCCTTCTCTTTCTCATTCCATTGACCTTTCTTTTTGCTGTGGCATTTAATTTACCAGTGGTGAGACATAAAGGCACCACTTGTTCTCAGCTGGTGAGCCTGGGTCTTTGTGACTGCTGCGAAGCCCTTGTTCACATGTAGCATGTGAGAACCATCCTCTGGCGACTTCTCCACAGCTCTGACCTGCACCTGAGAGACTGGACACCTGGGCTGAGGACGTGGTGTGGTATCAGGGACAGTAATATGGAGCAGAGGCGAACAAGATGCGGCTCATCCTTTTAGGCCACCAATACCTATGGGTGCAGTACTATGACTTGTTTGCTTGCTGCTTATGGGATTTAGAAAACTAGTGACAGGTGCTGACTCACATGGATCACCTCAAAGGTAATTTGGCTCTGGCAAAGCATAAAATTAAGCAAAAATCTCTGCTTCTAAAGATACACTGAGGCCCATAGATTACCTGGTCAGATGTGAGAGGCAGAACCTGAGGATGTTTTGAGAGGAGAAGGACTGGATCAGAGCAATAAACTACCAGTTCTGCAGTCACAAGGAGCAAGGGTGGCAATGCCAGGGGAAACAGTGCCACGGGGTGTGCTGTCCTTAATCTTTCCTGCCTGTCTTTGCCCCATTATGCCACTCTGCAATTGCACACTTTCTGTGCTGAACACAAACTGTACAGGACTGCCTGGATCATGGGCATTTTAGTCCTCAAGTTCATTCACCAGGGACCAGAACAGCACTTCCAGCAGCTCTCAGTAATCTTCAAATCTAGGGTAAGAAAGCAAGTTACACCTGTGTGCGCCATACACTTTTACTAATTCTTCCCATACTGTGTCCTCCACATGTTTCAACAAAACAAAATTGTCTCTCCATTTTTCTGAGACAAATTGTGTTGGGCACAATGACAGGATGAGAAATATTTTCTGGAAGTTTACTCATCTCTGTTTTTATTATTAGCCATTATGCACAACAGTTCTAGCTCCATTTTAGCCAACACCACACTGTTTCTCCTTTCACACATTGTGGCTTACTTTTCTGTGTTCTGTCATCCCTTTAAAAAAATGCTGCAGTTTTTGCCCATCTTGTTATTTTTCATCGCCTGAGGACATCATAATGTGACTACCTTATTTGCACTTTTGTGATTTGTGGCTTCAGGATGCAGTTCATTTAAAGTTTGCTCATTTACCATTCCAGCAGTACACTGCAATGTGGACCGGTTTTCTGTGCTCCCTGTTCTCCTGTTTATGGGGCTCTAATTTCACATGTATTCAGCATAAGCAGGACAACATATTCCTTTTGTAAGTGTTTCTGATGTGAAGTGGCTTGCATGTTTATGCTTGGAGCAGTTGACTCCTGCGGAGATGCTGGCTGGCCACACCAGTGGCCAAAAAGGGATGGTTAGGGAAGAGTACAAAGACAGAGCAGGTCTATAGGACAGATTCCCCAGAACATTCTTCTAGCATCTTGTGACTTATGGCTTAGGTTGCTCTTGACCAGAGCCATCACATTTGCATTCAGTGGCCTTTGAAGAGGCTTTCTTTGATATATTTGTCTAATCGCATTTGAACTTCTGCACAGCTTCAACATCCAAGACAGCCTGTGGGAGTATCCCAGCTTAAGTCCTTGCACAAAGACCTCCTTTGGTATTTTTTTCTACCCGCTGCCTGTTTCATTTGAGGTCCCATAGTTCTTGCAGTTCTTCCCCATGACTCTCATGCCTTCACAATTTTTTTTCATCCCACCACCTTCCCTCCACAGCCCTTGACTTTGCAGTACAAGAAATGCATGAGCCACATGCATGTTCCCTATATGATATAAGCTGTGGTTACCTAGCACTGACTGGGGTGAGGTGGGTTACAAAATTCACCAGTGTACAATGCCAAGAACTTTAATACTTGCTTTGGAACAGAAGGGAGAGGAAAGATCATCTGGGGCTTTTTCATAATTAACCCTACTTATCATATAAACCATATTTATCATATGTTCCTGATAGTAGCCCACCAAGAAAAAAGACCATTCTTATGTCAGTCCCATGCCACAGTAACCTCTGTAGCATCCTCTAGGTCAGAGCTTTGTGTAAGCATCTGTTACTGTCTGCAGCAATTCCGGAAGCTGGAACGAGATGACCCAGCTTTGGCATTCAGAAAAAGGAGTTGGAGAAAAGCTCATTTAGTTCAGGGTTCATGCTAGCGAAAGTAAGCGACCTTTCAATGAGCTTGCTATTATAAAGGCTGGGTCTGTTGAAGCAAAGCTGTGACAGAGATACTATGATGGGAAAATCCAGAACATACAGAAATGCAAACCGTGCCAACAGTTGCCAGAATGCTATAGGCTTATTTTTACATACTAATAGCACTTTGACTTTGTTTCCCTTTCTTATATATAGAAAATAAAAAAAATCTTGAGGAGTAAAAATTTATGGCTAACTTTAAAAGTAAATTAAGAATCTCAAGGAAATAGATCTGGGTATGTTAGCATTGTTTTCTTTTTTCTTTTTCTTTTTTTTTTTTAAGGAAGTTCAAGAGTCACAAAAGATGTTTTAAGAAATTTTTGAATAAAAACCCTACAGAACAACTCAAAGAGGTCTTTCTCTTACTTGTTCAGAATGTGATTTTTAGTTTGGTTACTCTATGTGGATTTCTTTGGGTTCTGGTTTCTTTTATTCTGACTTTATATATCCATATACTTCTACTTTTGTGGGAGTGTTGCTCAGAACTTGGACAAAGGAATGACAAGCCAACTTCCCTGGTTTCCTGTGGCCTTGAGGTTCTCAATAATTTATTTTTCAAATGCCAGTGGTTAGGCTTAGAAATCTTTGGAGTTAGAATCAGTAGGATTTAAGCCCTAAAATTAAATATACAAGGCACCTACATAATTTAAGGATTCCATTATTATTTGCTTTGATATAGACTTGCCTATTAAATTGATGAGCACTCCTTAAAATTGTATTTTGAATGTTTCACTAAAGTTTTTTGGAACTTAAACACATCTGTATTCAGAAACCTTGCCTGGTCTGTCACTGTTTTTCATAGCAGAATATTGGAATATATTCAGCTTCAGGAAAAAATGATTTAGTTAAAGTGTAGTTTGAAAGCTCCCATGGCACTAGAGTCTTTTCCAGGGAGCATATTTTACAAATAGATGCTAAAGTCTCTTCTTTTGCTACAGCTGTATTTTGGTTTTTTTGGCAGATGGGAATGGCTTTCATTTTGAAAAGTATTTAAGGACAGCTGCTTCTGTTGAACAGGTGAGATGACAAAAAGCCATTGATACGTAAACAACAACACATTTCTGCAGAGAACAGTTGTAACCACACATCTCCTTTTCCATTTACACACCAGGCATTTAAATCATGTCTCCAAATTACAGGTATGCAGGAGCTTGCAACTTACCTAGTGGAGTTTAATGATGAAGAGGTGCTTCCTGTGCATTTAAGGCTTTTCAGAGGACTTAACAGAAATGAGGTAATCAATCTCACTGCAACCCTTACACCAGGTAGGTAGTTAATTGAAAAGAGACAGCCCTGATATTTTTGCAGCCACTGGAAGAAAGCCCTTTTTCAGGCCAGCATAGCATCCCTCAGGCCTGTGTCTTGGGAGATACCTGCTCCACTTACTTTGCTGTCCATGTGTGCTGCTTGATATAGATAAAATTTCCTTCCCTGATGTACATTCTTCAACTGTAAACTCTGCAAACTGGTCAAACGTGTTGTTCTGGCACAGGATAACTGGCTGTATTTTTATTTTTTTTAAGCCCAAAGCAGGGTAGCTTCATTCTGGAACATGTTTAGTTTGTAGGTGACAAATGGTCTGTGAAACCCTCAGAGGCAACTCATTATAAATGAGGCCAAGCAGCAGAAGTCCCCATTGTTGCTCAGTGTGGTGAGCCAATATAATTGGAACTATATAAATTGAAACCAAGTTAGGATTTAGCAAGGTAATACTGAAAAAAGTCATGAAAATAAAACACCTCACTTCAGCTCTTTCCAGCACCTTGAGAATATACTGCCACACTCTCATTTGCTTCTTTCTACATATGCTAAGTTTTATTTCTTAATGCTCTCTTGCTTCATTTTTCATCTTTGCCTAAGGAATGTGTCAATGTTTTTTAAGGGCTGATTTAATTTTGTCAGTTTTTGTTTCGTCATTTCTGAAGACACACAAGAAAGACTGCAACAGTTTGGATCATTGTAGTATACCAGGCCTCATAGCGTCAAGAAAACAATAACAGAGGCAAAATTTTAAATCTGAGTCTGTAGGTTAACCATTATTTTGAATTAACTTCCTAAACTCTTTTTTACAATTATTATTATACAGTAGTGTGCTCCCATTAAAGTTGGCTCACTCTTCCTTCCTTACATACCAGGGGCATGCAAGGCTGGACCCTTTATGCTTTACAGATGGGAAAGACCAAGTCTGGAGTTAGCAGGCTCATATAGTTGGGTTTGGTTTGTTGCACTCTTCGTATCAGCAGTACACTGTGAAGAGAGGTCTTGCCAGTTTAATTCCGGTTTACTTTTCAATATTTTTTTTCTCACAGAATCCAGCCAGCCTATAGTAACATTTATTTTACAGATGGTCAGTTTGATCTTCTGACTTTCTAATAGAAAAGTAAACCCATGTCTCAGTTTATCATAATGCAGTTAAGCAAGTACAGCACAAGTCATTCTGAAGAACAGAGGAGACATGTTCCAAGTGATAAGTTTAATAAAAGGGCCTTCATGGACAATCTCCTGTAATAGGTTTTTACTTCCTCTCAATGTCTCTGAAATACAGTATTTTCTTGATTAAGTTGTCTGTTTTCATGGGGGAACTACTATAATAACAGTAAGAGCAAAGAACATGACATTTAAATTGCCTTTAGAGATAAAAAGGAAAAAGACACAGATGGTGTATAAAATTTTAAATTTCTCTATCTCAGATATTCTCCTCTGCTTCAATGTAGAGTCAAAAATATAATATTTTCTTTACCCATTAGGTACATATATTTTCATACACTGAAGACTGCAAAATTGTTACAGCAGAACTGAATATTTCACTTGCATGAGCAACAGCACTTACCGCTCAACCTGGATTAGTGCCAGAAAGATCTCCATGACACAGAAAAACTATTGAGAAGCATTGAATGAACAGGGTTCACCAAAATTTGCCTTAGATCATCAGAACCACATGCTGCTCAACTTCAAAGCAGCATACAAGGTATTCATTTTCAGCTTTAGAAAGACATGAATAAATAAATAAAAAGTCATAACATTTAATGTCTGTCTGACTTCCCCAGGGCTCTTCAATTCAAAATTGTGATCACTCTCTGAAGCAAAACCAGTGGAACAGAAAAGCAGCTAGATCTGAAGGCATCTAGAGCTACTTCTTCCACAAAAATAGCACAATTATTTGCGTATTTCTATGACTGCTTACTGACAGTGTTGGAATTCAGTGAAGTGGAAAGGAAACCCAGCAATGTGAATTTAATACATAGTATTCAATTATTTGAATTGCCCACAATATGACATTTTAACAGAGGTTTCACTGGTTAGTGTCTTCCTAAGTGTCTTCAGGATGTTGGACTGATAATTAGAAAAATATTGACTTCTGTCACATAGGAAGCATAATGATTGCTAATATTTAGAAAATATTCTGCCCACTTTATTACTGCTTAAGTCACACAACAGGCTACAAAAGAACAAATTAACTCACTTTTGACCAAGCAGGATCCAAAAGAGTGTAAACACTCAAATAACTGCTAGATGATCAATGAACTTACAGAAACTGTACCATGAAAGAAAAATCACATGGTTGAGCCGTTTTGTTTTCAAATTTGGATGGGTGAAGGAAAAGGATGATGATTGTTTCGAATAATATGCATTAATTATGTAAAAGCCTGGCATGAAATGGCCTCTGTAAGCAGAATTGTATCTACATATCATTACCCTCAAGTTCTTATTATGGGCAAAAAAGAAACACATATTATATGTAAAGCCAAGAATACTTTTAAGTCCAATTGAAAACCTAATAATCTAATTAAACAATACTTATTACCCCAGATGAAGCCATTACAGGACCAAAAAAAATAGTACTGTACAGAAAAAGTATAACATAAAGTTGTCATACACATACTTCGTAGTCTCTGCTACTTTTTCTGATATTATGCTCAGTCTTCCATTGCCCCTTGGGGTCCTAGCATCTAAGGTTACAGAAAGAAGAGGGGATCATACAGCTCAAATCCCTAGCCATGAAGAACATGATAGTGTTAATTTCTCCTTCCTCATCGTAGGAGCCTCCTGAAGTAATATTTGCTAACACACCGTACACTGCTCACTCTTTACAGATTAGTTCACGGTACAACTGATTTACCTATATGTAGTGCATTTCATGGAAGTTGGATGCTTGTTCTTCGTTCTCTTTGCACCTCTAAATATGGTTTTGCTCAGCTCTGAGTCTGCATTTCTTCAACTGACCATTGGTGAGTTGTTTATACTGCTGGGGCCTCCAATGTCACCCTGTGCCGCATCTCCTACTATCCCATGCCTGCATTTCTCTATACCACATCCTGTGTCCCCACTTTTCAAGGCCTCTCCTGTCATACCACATCTTCTATAGAGAACATCTATATACAACCATGGTTATACCATACAGAGATAAGCAAAAATAAACCAAATTAGGCATAATGACCTTGTCATTAGAAAAATTGCAATTATAGCTAAGTTGGGAAATTGTAGACAGGTCAAGAGAAGTTGAGACCAAGTAAGCTTGACGAGCTGCTGTCCTGAGGCCTTGCAAACTCTACACTGTTGCTAGCATTGGCAATGCAGTATTTACTGGGCTACAGGGTTACACTATACCAGCTATGAAGTGATATATGTTGTCTTCCTTAGTAATATGATTCCAGTTAGGGACATATTACTCTTGGAAACATTTTGGAACTACTTCAGCTAGGTTTTCATATGTCATGTCATTTCTACAGTCCCATATTTTCTCTCATAGGATTTATGGTCCCAGATCCTGACTTTTTAATGAGAAAGCTGACAGCAGGTTTCAGTCATTGTGGATGAGCCATCATCTCTCACACTTCAAGTCATAGCACTTCATCTACCCTGAATGTTACCCATTCTGGGATCTGGAGGTAGTTCAGGGAATATGAACAGCAAGCTCCTCTGTGATGGGCTACTTTGAAGGTTTACTTTCTTTTTTTAATGACATCTATTTGCTTAAATTTCTCTTTTTACATTAAATTAATACAAGCTCCAAGAAATGATTGGGCATGATGAATGCAGTTAAGCATAGTATCCAGAAGAAATGAAAAATGTGGCACAGAGTTAGACATGAGGTCCCACATTTACCATAATTTGATAATTGCTTTGGCTTGCTCTCTCTGGGTTCCCCCCAGATATGTGCCTTACAAGGAGAGTTCAAACATATTTCTCTAATTTAGAAAGTAGAGGGTCTAAAGACTTGCGCAAAAATCCCTAGGGCTTGGGAGGAAAGTAACCTCTCAATTCATCAGTGGAGTCCTTTTGATGTAGTTATTCCTCTGTTAGCTAATGTCAGGGTTGCTACAGTAATAAATCACACCCAGTAAAAATATACCTAGAAAGCAAATGTTGAATGACTTACTGTGTTTGTGATTTGCTCTGTTACTGTGTAAATATATTGTTATATAGGTATATATGTAGCTATAGAGAATAAAAAAAATTAGCATCTTTTTGCAAGCCACGGCTGACAGCTAGTTCCCTCAGATAAGTTCACTCTCATGATCTAATAATAGTGCATGATTTTGTTCCATCTCTGCAAATATACACCAAACATTGAGGGTATGCTCCTATTGGACCCAGCCTAATAGAGAACTTAGCTTTTGAGTCACCCCATTATTTCTATCACGTTCATGGCTTCAGTTCCCAGGACCTCATCCTGGTGAGAGCAAAAACAGATACATGACTGAGAGCCAGGCAGGAATAGGATCTTAACAAAAAGCTGTTCTGCATGGGAAGCAGTGGAGACATGCCTCCTTATTTCATGCCCATAGAGAGAGTCGAGAACCCTTTTCTTTGGGCAGAGGATACAAAACCATGTTGGGGACCTGCATGCCAGGTGAAGTTCTACTCTGAAAAATAACTTTGTAGAAGAAATTTCAAATGAAACTTTGCTTCTGGTTGCTCTACTAAAAGAAATTAAGTGACAACAAAAAGCTGCTGTCCCTGTGATGTTCAGCCAGACTCTTCACATTAGTAATCTGTTCTGGTTGTATGATTTTAGCACAGTCTTTACAGGAAAGTGGCTTTTACCTGCCTTCAGTGCAATTAGCAACTAGCCTTTTTTGCAGAACTAGTAAGCAATGCTAGTGTATATCCAGTGCCTTTGAGCAGTCTATGCTTCCTAGAGTTAAAAGCCAATATTAGAAACCCCTGTTTTGTCAGTTTTGTTAAAAGGAATGATACAAAGCGCATTCAGAGAAGGATCTATTGTATAAAACAAAGCCTTTCTTATAGTCACTCCGGAGAACAACCCCATATGAGAACAGTGCTGTATTTTAAACCATTAAAGATAGCTTCTTGCTAGGCAATGCAAGATAATGATAGCACATAATATTCCTCTCTTGCTGCCTTTTTCTCATATATTGATTGGTCCTATACTGTAGGTGTGACAGACCAGGGTGCTTACCCTCTGTTCCTCTGAGCACTTTGAAGAAACTACTACATTTGTCAAATGACAAAAAGAATCACCTTAGAGAGTCAATTGAGAGACATCAAAAGCAACTGGAAAATCTGCAGTCCCAGGTGAGCTGTTACTTGAATATTATCCAGTTTTTGAGTCATCTGCGGTTTGTCTTTGAAAAGTTCTGCTGGACTCAGTCTGGATTTGAGAACTAAGCACTGGGGTTTTTTGTTTGTTTTCTGGACTCCCTTCATTCCCTGTCTCCTAGGAAGAACAGATAAAAAAGCAGCGTGGTTAAAGGGATTGTGGGCTACATGGTACTTGTCCCGTGGCAGCTATGGCATTACTATCGCCTAGTTAAAGATTGCTTGTTTGGAACTGCTTCATAAAAAATCATAAAAAACCAAAACAACAAAAATATTTAAATAGGTCAATTTTTGAAATAAAATACTCTGAGTATAAAAGCATTAAAACAATCATGCTATGTTTAAGGTATGAGTTTTTTTTCAAGTTTGTTTCAACTCAGGGTTTTTCAGATAAGCATTAGGATTCTGGAATCATCTGCTGTAACGTCTTATCCAAATGCAAAGTGGAAGCTTATAAGACCTGAAATAATTATACATTTTTGCTAACCACCAACTTTGCTGGGAATGAAACTGAAAGTGATCAGTTTGAAAGAGGTAGACTTTCCTCCTCCTATACCTGGAATATAGAAACCAGTGTTTGCTTTGAATTAGTAATAAGTTTAGGAATTTTAGGTTGCTAGGAATAGGATATGTCAGTAGTTTAGAGGCAAGTTTTTTGCTCGATGCCTTTAAGGAATTACTTTCCTTACTCCAAGAAAACAGTGGTCAGGAGTGCAAATGCAAGTAAGTCTTTCAGGATCTTGAGCCTGAGCCCAACATTTGGTTTCCAGGGAGAAATCCTGCATCAAGAATTGTTGCATTAGATCAAGGGGCAGGAGCTAAATAAATATCTGCTGTTCACAGGAATTTGCATCACAAAGCTGTATGGTTTAGTGCTTCTTCAGATGACAAAATGCTTGTTCTCAGAAACAAACTTTTAATAATGTGAACAAGGACATCTGCTTGCTTCTGCTATATTTAAGGAGCAGAAAATCACTGTTTGGTCAAGTTATCACTTCGTGATACATATCATTCTTTTCATATCGATTTCCAATGCAATTGTCTTGAGGGAAAAAGAAATCATAAGATTTTCCATAACTATATTTAATGTCTAATTGCTGTCTTAACAATTGAAATTTTGCTTATCAACTAGATTTGCAATAGTAGCATAGTTCTAAAAATTACTTAGCATGTTCATTTTTAGACTACTGCATTTCATTTTTCTGTCACATCATGCTCTTTATCAAATTATTCTACTATTTTCCAAGAAAGGCATTGATAAAGTTATTCTTAATAATCAGAGATGAAGACACAGTGCCTCGTGTTGTAACTTCTACCCTTTGCTGTGCAGTGATAAAAGGACAGGAAATAGTTTCATGTTTTATTTGTCTTTATATAATCACTAGTGTACATTAAGCTGATTTGTGTGATACTCATAAAATCAGTTTTCATATGTCCATTGTGCTGTTGGTTCACAGGCTGTGCAGCATTGCAGCCCATGCACCCTCCTGCCCCATCCCTAGCAGCTGGAGCATGCTGTTGTGGTTGGGTTCATGTGGTGGGACAACCTGCTCTTCAGCCATACAGAGCTACACCTCCATGGGTCTCTGGAATCCTGGCATGCTCTGGGCCCATCTATGATGGTCCATGTACTGCAGTTTCCTTCTGAAAGTGGGACCTCTTCCACCCTGAAGTTTCCAGAGTGCTAAGCACTCCCTTTCAAGAGTCGTATTCCATTGCTGGGGCTCCTTTGCCCTTTATCTCTTTGGACATGTGATAGTTGAAGGTGACGGATTTTGCACAGGATTTCTAAAATGTTTGTTTTGTTTCCAGGTCTTTGATGAAGTGGGAATTAAACAGTGTGCCATGGGTCCCTCACCGCTTGCAGGTTTTCTGCTGGGTATGGTTTGATGTCTTCTCACACTCACTTTCTTTCCTGACTCCATCCCCTCCATTATGTATCGCTTTAGAAGATCAGACTTTTCTTCTACATCATGAAGTCTCCTCTCTGTTTTGCTGTTACCTCTATCTGTGGCTGATTCAGATTTTTCAAATTCTCCCTTTTTGCTTGTTCTCAGTTTCACAGCTGATGTGCTTTTTATCTCTGTAGTGACATCTGTTTATCTGTTTCTTCATTGGATTTTCCATTCAAGTCACTACATTTTGGGGAAGTTAGTTTTGTCTGGGGTTTCACCGCTGTGCTCTGGGCAATATCTGTTTTGTTTATTAAGGATTTCTGACCACAGTCTATATTGCGATCAGATGCTTGGACATATCTCAAGTCTTGCAAAAGCTACCAGCCAAAAGTATGATCACACAAGGATATGTGTCAGTAGTTGTGTGGATTTTTTGAAATCTGTTTTTAATAGTGTTGTGGTTTCAGCTGAATTTACCAAAACCAGACCGACAGATGGCCCTTCTCCCCCGCCCCAGAAAAAAGGAGAGGAGAGGAAGAAATAAGGAGATTTAGAAATTTAGAATGAACTAAACTACTTTAATGAAGAACTAATATAAAATAAAAATAAAGAAGAAAATAATGAAATAGATACAGTATATACAAAACCATATCAAGCTCCCAGGATGACAATCATGTCACCAGCAGGCACTGGGTAAGTCCCAGACTGGACTCAGCAACAGACGGGAACTGGATTCCAGCTCTGGAGTCAGGAACACACGGATCGGGATCAAAGGCAGATGAACAGAGTCCTCTCTGGACGTCGGCCATCGAAGAAAAAGAGTTGACCCTTTGATCCCTCAGCTTTTATACCGAGCGTGGGACAGATGGGATGGAATACCCCAGTTGGTCAGGTTTGGGTCACCTGTCCTGTCCTCCCCACAGGTGTAACCCCTTTACATTTTTCCATTTCTGACCCCCTAAGGGGGCAAATAACGAAATTGGCTGACTTTGGTTGTTATAGCAATAAGTATAAGCAAGGGCCTCCCTGCATACCATTCCTTGGCACGGAGCACAAACATTGGTCTTATCATTCTGAGAACAAGCAGTTTTTTCCACAATATGCCGTTAATTTCAGACAGTTAGAAGAGGCCTAGCTAAAATGTAAAATTACAGAACAGAAAATTGGTTCTGTTTTACTTCAAACTGGGACAAATAGCAAAACTGAAATCACTTCAACTACAGGAAAACACATCACCTCCACCTCTTGTGATGTGCTTTGCCAGGTTGGTAATAATTCTCCTTTTTTATTTCAGCTCACCTAGTATTTTTGATCTGTTTTCCTTTCTTCTCTAGAGAATTACAAACAAGTTCCTTAATATGCGACATCAGATTTTCTTTACATATTTCTTTCTTTTTTAGAACAAATTGTGTCTCCCTACGTAGTTGATAAATTGATCAGAAATTACCACCAAGTTAAGTTGCAAGTAAATTTCTTTGTGATTCAGCATTTCTCCTTTAGTTTGCCAAACTCACACCTCTTCTGTTCTTAGTATTATTTTCTTAAAATTTCTTCTGGGAACGTTGCTTCTCCACAAGTTAACCAATTGGATTACTCTTGTCTTCATCTAGTTCTCTTTGTTTTCTGAAGCTTGTCTATTCCAGCATTGATTATGCTTGTTTATCTTCTGTGTGTCTTCTTTATCTTGGTATTTAATTGCCTGAAAGCATAATCTCTGTGTTCTATTTAGCCCAATGCTTGCAGTTCTTATTTAGTCCTGCTTTATTTATGCTAAGTCATTTGTTCTCCCAAAAAGAATATGAGACAAGGATTTAGTAAAGTTAAGAGTTTAGAACATATAGAATAAATGAACTCACTTATGGTTCATAAATGGGGCAAATAAAGATTTCATGAGTCATCATGCACCACCCATGATAGAAATGATGAAATTTTACTTTGAAATTTAATTTGATACATTTGTGTTACTGCCTTACTGGCTATTGGTTTCTTATAACCTCTCTCATTTATCTACACTATTGGCTTTTCATCTGTGGGCAATGCCTAGCTAGCTCCTAGAACTGCCCCTCCAGAGGGTAGAAAGAGTGCAGGTATTGGAGTCATCTCTGCCAAACTGAAAAGCTTCCAGCTATGCAGCTTTTCCTTTTTTTCTTTCAACAGCTTTTTTATCCCATATTCTATTGTACCTTCTGTTTCTTTGATTGAAATCCCTTGCCAAATACTTTTGGAAAATCTAAATATAACTACATCCTCTGAATTTGCCTTATCTTGGTGGTAATACCTTCAAAGGACTCTTGCAGGTAAGATAAATGTTCTTTCCACTGTCCAAATGAATATGGAATAACACTTCAGTTGTGCATGTATCTTATGGAAGTTTGAAAAATGTACACATTTTATTGTGGCAGCTTTACACTCTCTATTATACTGCAGTCTTTTCAAGTAAAGCATCTTTGCTGTAACTACAGGCTATTTTTTCAAAATTTGCACTCAAATTACAGAACCTTTTGAGGGTTTTCAGGTGAAGAGGGGTTAAGCTCTTTTTGGATGCTTCTTGAACTTAAGTCACCTATCAAAGAATAATAAATTACTTCCTAAAATGTAGTAATAGCACAATGCAGAAAAGAGATGCATAATATATACTTTCCAAAATGCAGAGAGAGAAAGGAAGAAAGTGGGAAAGGAAGAGAGAAAGGAAGGAAGGAAGAGAGAAAGGAAGGAAGGAAGAGAGAAAGGAGGGGAGGGAGGGAGGCAGGAAGGTCGTTAAAAAGTGTAAGTGATACTAACATTTTTCCAGGAAGGAAGTATAAATGCTTTCATATTTTTGAAAATTTTTATTTGTTTTCATGCATAAATATACTTCAGCTATTTATAGAAAATGTATGAAAATTTGATGTAAAATAATTCAGTTGGAAGTAGCTGAAATCTGTTGCAGAAGTATGACATATGGCTTGCCCTATTCCTGATCTCCCTCAGCGTTTTCTCATAGCACTTCTGGGAACAGGATAGGTGGTGAGATGGGCCCTTGGGCTGAACCACGTCACCAATTCATCTGTACTATTTTGACCCCACATTGATGAAATTGATGCATCCATTTATTCCATCAAGAAGGTATAAACATAATTTTATGCTGAGTGACCACTCTTACAAAGCCCACATTCCTTGTGCAAAGAATATTATTTAAATAATTTCTGCACATGACATGTTTTATATATATTGGAAATGTATATAGAATACCTCTTAAAGAATCACAAGGTGAGCAATAACTTAGATGTTGAACTAGTGTTGTCTGTGATAATTTCTTATGCAAACTGTTAATGTTAAAACATATTACTATTCCCATTTTTTATAACAATTTTTTTTAAAAGAAATTTGCATTCTGCTCATCTTGCAGTCTTCTGGATAGTCTAGTTAACACTCAACCTCAAGGCCTTTGAGAAGCAAAAAATGAAGGGTCATTTCATATTCTCATTTCTTGAGTTTCCTAAAAACAGAAAATACAGAGTTAAGGCGTTCAGCAATGTCCATTGATGCTAGCCTGAATTGTCAACAAATGGTAGAAATTACATGCATGTATGGCTGCCCTGCACAGGGGTGAGGGGAGCTGATGTGATGCCACCTGAACATGCCCAGGATGCATCATCTCAGAAAGAGCAGGTGTCCATAGTTGAAGTGACCTTTTTTCTCCACAGGCTTGTAAGGGTAGTTAGAAGTCATTTTAAAAGGGGTTTTGCAGCTTATTTCTGTAGTTATTTCTTTGTGCCACTACATCAGGGGGCATAGTGAAATCTGAGCATTAACTTAAAATGTCAGTTGCTAACCTTTTGAGCAGTCATTCAGCAAGCCTTTACCATTTAATGACAGGCATATATAATTAAGTGCCTACATTTCATGCGCCTTTTTCCTAGAGGGCTTTTTCATTAGGACCACAAACAGCTCTTCGTTGTGGAGGCAGCAGAGCCCCAGGAACAAATGTCTTTCATTGTTTGGTTTCGTGCTTTCTGACAAACACCTACAAAACAGTGCTAGGATAAGAATGAAAATACTCCATGCACACAGTCAGTTTTTGGCTTTACATCATACAAAATAGAAGCTTGCCTTCAGAAAAAGTCACATTTCGTCCTACGGAGACAGTCTACCTGATTGGAAACCCATTTAGCATTAGCGGGGAACTAGAAAAGGTCAAACTTTACACTTATTCATGAGTTATACTGTAAAATCAAAGACAGACAATTCTTAAATGGACTGACCAAGTGCAGGTTTCAGCATAGCAGGCCTCCTCCTTTCTCTAAGGAACAAGTGCATGGTCACAAAAGAGTGCAGCAAAACTAATTTTCCTTGAGGGACCAGTTCTGTCATTTCTGTACCTAGACAACTGTAGGAAAAAAAGGCCACATGCCAATACAGGCTTTAAAAGGTGCTGTACTTCAGGACAGAGACTTCCATCCCCAAAGAACACTAGATCACCTAGATGACAAACATACTCTTTCCTTTTTGAACCGTGGAGAGCATCCCCATGCTCCTGAGGTGCAGTATTGCAACCCTCATTGCCCTCCTTATTTTAGTTCTGTGTTTGCAGAGTTTATTTTGTAACCCTGCAATTTCAAATGTGCTTTCAGAAACATTAAAGATTGTGCAAATACTGTCAAAAGTGATGCATTGGACCTGGTTTGAAGTGGAATATTTATCCCTTCTTTGTGAGCCCTGTTACCTCTGCCTGATGTCTAACACACGCAGCTAGTGGGAGTGTGTGTGCAGATGAGACTCACACAAGTGTCCCCCAGCAGCCTCAGCTGTCTCCTGTCCTGCCATTTGACTTGTATGTTAACGCAGCTGCCTGTGGGCTCTCTAATGACTAGCTGCTGTGCCACCATGGTAGCAGCTGGTTTCTTCACTAAAGCTCTGTGGACTAAATACCAAGGGATTAAGGCAAGACAAACATCAGAAAAAGGTTTGTTATACAGCAGAGGCTGATGTGAGGGGACACCAAGTACTGAATCTTGCTTGTTTTAGACACATTACAGAGCAAGTTTCTTGAGGGAGGGATTGTCCTACGTATTTTTAAAAGGGTCCTTACCCTTCCCTCCCCCCCCCCGCCCCCCCCAAAAAAAAGGCCTTAAAATGCTGTTTGAGTATGTAGAGTAAATGATTTTGTGTTTTCCTTTCTGACAACATAAGAAACCTTATTTTAGGTTCTGAGGCAGTTTTAAAATAAGTAAGAATCTAAGATTTTCCCCAGGGGATCTGCATTTGTGTGCACTGGCTACAGTGTCACTGAAACACATTTTCCCTTTGTCATTTGACAGCCAGAGACACATGGAAGGTGGGGCATGGTAAAAAGAATCTGCTCTATTAAATACCATACAGGGAAGACTCAAAAAATGAGGTCAAGTAAAGAGCAGCCTAAGGTGCAAGGCAGTTACCAAAACTTGTGTACACCCTTAGGTGGCATTTGATTGTACAGGAAGAATTAACACATTTAATGTTAAGCTGGTTTGGTTAGGTTTTAATGCATAAATGATAGCATTGCTTAGCATTACAATGGGTTCTAGCTTCCCTGGAACAATTTCCAAGTCTGCCAGCAATAGGTATGTACTCCTTCTGCTGTTGTTACATACCTATTTTTCATGTAACTACATTTGTTTGACTCACATTTACTGCATACCAAAACACAAATGTATGGTTAGCTCTTGCTGGTGATTTTATCATGGTAGTGATTCGGGGAACCTTTAATGTGTTTCTCTCAAGCACGCAGAAGTTTGTGTGTCTACTAAAAAGTTGTTCTCCTATGACCTTTACCCTGCATGGTGTTTTTTGAATTGTAAATATGCTGATTAAATTTCACTGTATCTCATTTCTCAGTGAAAAGTTTCCTTGTAATTATAGATGCCAACTACAAGTTTTAACATCTTCATTTTGAAACCAGTGTAGCAGTTAAGAGCAAGATGATGATTTTTTTACTGCCTTTGACACTGGCTATGTGAAATACCAGGTTCAGGAGCACGTGTTTTGTATATACAATATAGTTAGCAAGCTCTTTGGAAAAGGACATTTGTATGCTGAACCACAAATAATTCCACTCATCTTTTAGCTCATGAATGATGATGAATCTTATCTTCTGTGTTGGTAATTTTATTACAGTGATCAGATCAAGTCAGGATTAATGCTTCTTGAATTTGGCAATAGCCTCTTACACTGTGATATTGCAGGTCATGCCTTTGACAAGACGACTAATTACATTGCTCCTGTGAAGGTTTGTCTATATTTATGTTTTTTCATTAGAATAGCTCCTAAACCATTTTTCAGACAGTTAGCTCACAGTACTTTGCCACAACTTCTTAGTCAGAACAAAAAAGTAACTTTTCTTGAATTAGATTGTTCTCACATTCCCTCAAGCGTCAAAAAGACCGAACCACTTTTATTTCAGATGGCTGAAAATTCCACCCCCACAAACATCTTCAAAGATTAACGGGGAGGGGGGGAGTGGGAATAACTGAAATAAATGGCTTTGCCTTGGATAGAGACCAGGCCTCTAGCGCTACAGATTTCAGTTCCAAAAGAAAGGGATCAGAATGTTAATGTATATACAATTGGGAAAATAACATTGTGGTGTTATAGCTCCTATAATTCAACTTGCCCAACATTTCTGCGTTGTGCTAGAAGAAATAGAATGTCAGAGAGCAGTAAATAAAGCTGTATGTTAATACGAGTCTAAATTATAAGGCACGGCATGAGTAATGCTTGTATTTAAACTGGCTGGGATAAAAACTTATTGGTGCTGCCAGTCTTCATGCTTCAGGATGTACATCAATCACTCAAAAAGGTTGGGAAAAAATTCATCCCCTCACAGCCCGTTCATCCTCTTTTCACTGCAAGTTTGTTGAGTATGAGTGTATTGATTGTTTGCATCCTGGTTTATTTGCTTCTGCCTGTTGTTGAGTCCTGCTGAAGATTACATGAAATATTGGTTTAACCAGATAAAATAATTCCTGGTCATATCTGCAGCAAGCAGTGGTGAGGAATTATGTGGCCACGTGTGAACTGATTAGCATTTTATTTGTTTTCTGATTTCCTGAAAAAGAGGTGTGTCAGATCTCAGTCTTTGGAAGATTAAACTGTCATTAAGCTGAGTGCTATCAGCAAGATAGAGGGTTGTCAGCCAATAAGCTATTAATTGGAAACCTGTTTTTTCCTCTGACAGTCAACCAGAAAAAGGTAAATGCATCCAGTTTCACCCACATTTTTCTACAAAAACGGCAAGCAGGATGCTGCACAAGAAAATGGTGTTTTAAGAACAGAGGCGACTTTCTTGAAAATTTGTCCTTAAAATCAGAACTGCGAAGCCAGATATTTTAACATGGAGGTATGTTCCCCATAAATGTGATTTAACAATGTGTCTTAGGTTCTTGTAACTTACTCTATGAAAGCAGTGGTTTGTAGGGGAATTTAATGATGGTTTTCTAGACTGATGAATCTTTGTGCTGCTAAACGTCCATGGGGCATCTCTCTTTCTCTGTGGTCCTGCTCAGCTACAGGCAGTGGTGCAGTACACAGTCCAGAAAGGTCCATGCAACATCTCTCCCATGCACCCCAGGCCACAGATGTGTAAGTCACACCTGGAACATCCCATAACAAACTCAAGATCTTATAGAAAAGAATCATATTCTGCAATGTGACACAGAAGGAGATGACCCAGGGAATGATTTCAGACTGTGAAGGCATTCAACATACACATTGTTAAGCTAAAAATATCTCCAGCCTAGTTGTTTCCTATATAATTTTGAAGGTACCCCTTCCCAATCTAAAGGAAAACACCTGTGTTGTGAACCATGAATGTTGTTACAACTGATGTGAAAGACAATGATCCAGAAATTATCTGTGTGAGGAATTTCTTTAAAGCACCAAAGCTGTTATATGAAAACAAATCACATCAAAATTGAACACAGGGCTGATCCTAAACCTCCTGCTGCTTAAAGAACATTTTTTAAAACTGGTGTCTTACAATATTGTACTATCATTGAGGACTGAAAGAAGTTGTGTATAAATACAAATTTACCAAGTTTCTTGTAAACTGTGATGGGTTGACATTGGCTGGATGCCATGTGCCCACCAAAGCTGCTCTATTACTCCCCCTCCTCAGCTGGTCAGGGGGAAAAAAATATAACAAAAGGCTCATGAGTCGAGATAAGGACAGGGAGAGATCATTCACTAATTACCATCATGGGCAAACCAGATTCAACTTGGGGAATTTAGTTTAATTTATTACCAATCAAATCAGTAGGATAATGAGAAGTAAAACCTAATCTTAGAACAGCTTCCCCCTACCCCTCCCTTCTTCCTGGGTTCAACTTCACTCTGGATTTCTCTACCTCTGTCTTGGAGCTGTCTGGCACTGGGTCTATTGGACATGAGGAAAGCTTTAGCAGCTTCTCACGGAAGCCGCCCATGTAGCTCTCCCACTACCAAAACCTTGCTAGGCAAAACCATGATAAAAGACTGTGCTGTGGCAGGAAAAGTAGCATGGATGAGCTCCAGCATAGATGGGCTTTCAAAGTCTTAAAGCCAGTAATACTCTTAACACAGTGACTAAGCACTCTAAATCTCTGGATTGTGATATCGTTTGCCTTGATTACTTGTGGATCATCTGTCTTAAAGAGCTGACTCATTCTTGAAAACATAACGTTGGTGATGTAGTGAAAGTCAGTCTACAAACCTGCTAGATAGGTTCAATTAATACTTCCTTACAATTAGTTGCAAAAATACAATCAACCTAAAATAATATCAAACCCTCTAAATAGTAGGTTTATCTTTCCCTCTCTTCCTCTCTGAAAGAAAAAAAAAAAAAAAAGAAAGAAAACCCACTGATATAGTATATAGGAGGTGAAGACACCTATTATGTATTAAATTTCAGAAATGGAAATTTGATAGCCAGAGGCTAATTTGCAAAATTATAAAGAAATACAGGCAAAGTAATTTCCTGAAAATAGTGTGAATTGAATACCCCAGAATCAAGAGGGTAAAGTATAAGCAGAAGATAAATCAGGTAAAGCTTAGAAGGTATTAGTAGGTTATTTTCATGAATTTGTCGTAGTGCTTCATTGCAGCACAGAATGGGACTTTTAGAGTACAAAAAAACTTCCTAGAGTCATTTTTAATTGAAAAAAAGAAATCTGCACCAATTTATGACACCTTTGGTGGAGAAAGAGAGGGACTTTCAAATTAAGGAGCAGTTTCTACAATAGTAGTGTGGATGGATAGTAGGCTTGCATTAGAAATTAGCAGTCAATTTAAGAGCAGAATAATCCCGAGCTAAATGAAAGCAAAATTATTTCCTTTCATTAAACTAAATGTCAGTAAAATTTTAAGTGCTTATAGCACACAACTGTTTCTCATAAGGGATACAAAGTCTGGCACTGAGCAAGGCACTAAAGGTGTGTGTCATTTATTATCAGGCCTTAGGACTTACTCATTTTGGCATGATATGGCAGGAAGCTGTTTAGGTTGCAGTCCTGTCAGTCAAAATGAACTATCATTGTGTTGCTTTCACTTACATTGTGTTCCATGTTTTTCTGACAAATAGATACCTGTCTATATGCAAATAAAGTAACTTTTAAGAGGCAGCATGTGTGATAGAACTAGAATGTAAATTGGTATCGTCTGGCTTGAATTTACAGGTCTTACCAAGTCACATTACAAATGAAATTGCCTGCTAGCTGTTCCCTCTCTGTAATAGAGGATCTGTGCTGCTGATGTGCAAACAAAAGTTGAGTCCATACAGAGTAATTAATGCCAATTACATCTTGTGAGGACACGTTTTTGTGTTACACTGAAATTTTTATTTTATTGACCAAGAATTCATCACGATACCAGTTCCACCCACTTTGTATCATTTGATCCTAATCTATCTTTAATTACTGCTTAGACATTGTTCTGATTGTCCGATAAATAGTGAATAGCTCTAAAATCCCTACAAATGGCTACACTCAAAACATTAACTTTTCAAAATTACTGCATAATTCTCTCCAGGTATGCCATCCACTACAATGATTCTATTTTCTGATTTTTTTTTTAGTTTCTTTTAGCCCTTATGCCACTGTCTCAATTTATTTAAAAAACATATGTTTTACACTGTGACTTGACTAAGCCACGACTACATAATCACAGCTGACAATCTAGCCTCAGATTGCTGGTGAACAATTAGGTCATCTGATCACACCTCATGTACCTTTAATTGCTTTTCAATTATGCTTTCTGTGCTAGAAAAGAAACATAAGATTTAATAGTGTTATGTTCCCTTAGCAGCTTCTGTTACCCTAAAGCTGGCAGTTTTTAGCCCCACTTTCTTTGCTTAGCTATCTGCACACAATCTTTCTCTCATTTTTATGTTTCAAGACATGCAAACTCTGGCATTTTGGCAGAATAAAAAAAGGTAGTATTTTTCCTTACTACTAGGCTCAGGCTCTTTGTTTGTGAAAAAAAAAGGCCTGGGTCTCCTTAAGTTGCTGGATATCTGGCAATTTTACATGCACTGAAGATCAGCCATTTAATCTGTCAGCTGGAATAATGTAGGATAGGTTTGATGGATAGTTTGCAGAACACATATTATCCCTGTTTCAGGCCTAGCTGAAATGTCTGATAATCATACATTATACAATGCTTTACCTCATTTCCATGTGTTCAGATAGGTAGTTCATTATTTTTAACACTTCTCATCATGCCTGAATGGTGACAATAATGGCTTCAGTATTGCTTTCTATTTGTAGGAATGTGATGCTAAGAATTGGAGTTATATCTGTCTTGATCCTTTCTTTCCTTAGAAAGTATGATGTCGCTTCCTTTCCTCATCTCTTTAATCATCTGTTGGGCCTTGTCATCGGCTGCGTCAACACACGTCAGGGAAATGGCATAGCTAAGGCTTGTCTAAACTGACTTGATAACTTACTATGGCTATCAGAGATGAACAAGAGCACTAAATGTTGTTCCTCCTGCTGTCCCCTTCGGATCCATTAATAGCACCCTGCAGTTCAGGAGCTCTTTGTTTTGTTTTCTTACGTCTTCTTTAGTTGCGGAGAATTTGGGATGGCGTTGTTTGTTTGTTCCTTTAAGCTAGAAGCCTGTCTCCCTTTGTGAGCTAATAATTCTTGATTTACCATGACTTCTGTATCAGACATCTAGATCTGTGATTAACTTTTGTGGCTAGTCTGATTTGACCATAGGTGATAATCAACTTGCTTTTACTGTTAAGAAAGTTACAGTACAGTACATGGACACTTCATAAAATCATTGTTCCAGGGCATCTGTACTGATAAGTGACAGTGCACACAGAAGATAATCATTGCCAATTACTCTGTAAAAAATCCTGTACTATTCTCAAATGGTAACTCCTCTATAATAAAGGTCTGCTACTAGCTCTGTTCTTCTGAAATATATAACAGTTCTCAAAGCATACTCTAAGACAAAGCTTGGTATAATAAACCTAATATCCAAGAACAAATGTGAAATTACCTGCTCACTTTTCAGTAGGCAATAAAACAGGGCGGCAGTTCAAGCAGTTACGTGCTGTATATAAATGGCTGGAAATTGTAGGCTAGTACAAATCTATGCCTCTGGTCAAACAGCAGATTCCGTTTCTGTCTCCGATAGACAGCCTGCATCCAGCTGAGTGCTTTCCCTGCAAAACCAGTCTTGCTTCTGCTTCTTCCTTTTGAACTTTGCATGTAGAAGGACAGAACGAGCGAAGAGGCTGGCCTGCTGCTGCCTTGGGCTGTCAGGTGGGAGGTTTGAGCTCTTTCACTCAGCTTTTTACAGCAGCTGTTAACGATGTTCTTCCACTAGCATCAGCTCAACCACTTCCCTCGAAGGTCTGCATATCTGCTTATGACATTTTTTAGTAACTCTCAGGATACAGATATATTTAAGATAATTAAGTCAGTCAAGGAGCTTGCAAAAAGCTTAATCTTTTTCACCAACTCTAGTAAAATGCTTTGTGTGCATGCACATATTTCTTTGTTCTATATTGTGGCCAGCAACTGAGTACCCACCAGTCACTTGCTCACACCCCCATCCACCTCCATCCTCGAGGAGGTGGGGGAGAGAATAGCAAGAGCAAAAGTAAGAAAAATTTGCGGTTCAAGATAAAGACAGTTTCATAATCTGTTTCATAATAATGATGAGTTGGTGTCTGAAAATGTATTGGATTGAAATGGGAAACAACTAGCAAGGAAATATTTATAGCTCAGCTCTGCCATTTTGAACCTATTAACATCAATGTATTTATTTCTGATGAAAATGAAAGCAAAGGTAAAGTAGGATGCAATTGCACCTAGTGAACCAATAGCATCTGACTCTTGTTAGCTATATCTATGTTTTTATCAAAAGTTAGGTAGATAAATACATAGAAAACTTGACTTTATTGTAGTTGACATTTTATAAACTTTGCTTCAAGATGAGACTGAAGACCAACTTTGGCATGAGGAAAGTTAAGAATAGGCTTTATTGATCTCAGGGGAAAAAAAATGCTGTTCTGAGCTTTAATTTGCATTCACGAGGTTTTACTGCTTTTGAGTGTTTTTTAGCAAAACTATTCATATAACGGGGCTAAAACTTTATTTTGCTAGTATGTCATGTGGAACTGCAACTAACCAATCTGAATGCCATCTGCCTGTTAACAGATTATTTACCTTAAAGAAAAGTCATCCTGAAGAGCCTTTTGTTGTGCTTGCACTCAATGCAGAGCAATATGATTCTTCTGAGCAAGCTCTTTTGAAGAAATGATTGCTAATATTTTTTAAATAATAAGCACGTACATCCTTACTAAAGGTAGGTACGTTGAAAAGTTCTTTACAGATACCATTTTCAAATAATTCAGTGGATGTTCTTGGCCAAGACTGTAGACTTACTTACAGGAAGTGAAAATGTTATGATGTACAAACATGTATTTGATGGGGAAGAAGAAGGAAGTAGCTAGCTGCTTCTAAACCCGATAGGCAAGAAGAGTAACCATGCTATTTGGAATAGCTGCAGCTGATGATACAAAACATAATGCAATGCATAACATAGATTGTTCTGTATAAAATAATGATTTAAAAACTGGGGCTAATGATGCCCTCACATTTCAGTGATGAGATCTTCCCTGGAGAATTATGTCTGATACCTTGTATTTATGCATTATTTTTGGTGACTGCATAACCATTAAATCTATTTCATCAATCTTATACACCAAACCAACTGCTAAAAATCTCCTGGTTTCAAAAAACTTTTCAGACTGGAGTTTCTTTCAGTCAACAGGTACGCTGATAAATTGAGACCATCTTCATACCATCTATGGTATTTAATTTCCGAAATATAAATATTAGAGTATTAGTATTATCTGAGGATTACATGACCAGGAGTATCCTCCTGAGACAGTTCCCACCATCTCATCCCAGAGTAAACTATGTCATATAACTCGGTTCATAAACTGGTTAAGATCCATCTTTTAGTGCAGCAGATGATCAGTAGGCTCTCCTTTTACCAAAAGCAACAGAAACTGTTCCCTTTGCTAGCAACTTTTTCCTAGATTTGAGTGTGATTTTAATTGAGCCTTATGTAGGAAATTTTGCCTTCCATTGAAATGATTCTTTTATTCTTAAAGATTTAAATCATAATTCCAGTCAATTTTGAGAAACTAATAATAATTTTACTTGCAACATTCTTCTGTAAATAAATGTCTCTTGATGTAAATTTTATCTATAGAATTCTTGTTTATTCTTGTTCCTCTTAATTTCCTGGTACTTTATTTGATAAATATAGGGTTAAAACAATAAATCTGCCATTCTTCATGCAAACACAGCCTCAATTATTTTCAGAAAGACTTTAAAAGCAGTTATTAAACACCTATTCCCTAAGCTGCCAAAAACCAGAAAGGGTTCTTTGAAGACCCTGCTGTTCACCCAGTACATTAAAGTCAAGGACTTGTCCAAGGTTTCAGATTCCTTAATCACGCTAGCTTAGCTTCAGTTGTTCATTTTTAGCATGTAGTTAGACCAATATAATTACTACTTTATGCAGCTGGGAGAAAATATATGTGCCACTGTAGCTGCTTAACTCCAGTGTGCCAAACACAACACGTAGCCTTGCAAAGCTTGGAACAACATCTGCTCTCATAGATTTGCTATAATAAGGCTCCCTAGGCTGGGGTTGTTGGATGCCTGACCCTAGTGTTTTCAGGATGGTTAAATGCAATGTAGCAGTCAGCCAACTGTCTTGGCTTTGTTGGATGAATGAGTTTAAAGACATGTAAGAGTGTTGCCATGCAGAGGTTAGGTACATGGAAAAGGCACTTCAGTAACACTAATGCAGGTATTAAAATAATGTTATATCAGAATAAGCTAGTATCTGGACAAATATCTTTTATGCAGTATCGCAGTAATTTATCTGTATGTGGTATCTTGAACTGCTGTTGTGTGCAGTATCAATTTCTGCACTTTGCAGTATATATCAAAACTGGGAATTGTTGCTTTGAATTTTTTCATGTGCTTCTCTTAAAACTCAGTGAAATGAAGCCCACTGAATAAATTTTATTTTTAGCAGATTTGTCAAATTAATTTTTTTTTGAAAGAGCAAGAGCAACAATCAGAATATTGGTTTATCAGTACTAAAATGCTAGATATTTTAGTGTAAAATATCCAACATTTAAAAAAAATCCAAAATACATAACACTAACTGTTTCTTAAAAGATTTAGTCTGTTTCCCATCCTCCTTATTTCTTTGCAAAAGTACCTGTTCACCTGTTACTTGTTTGATTTTGCACATTTAAGCTAATTAAGTTTCACTCCACCAACCACTTCTTATTTCCTCTTTAGTAAAATTTCCAACTCTAATTCACTTGTCTTCCTAGTCCAAAAGTACTTGTCTCCTGTTGGATGAAAGAATAGGTTGAGAGATGCCTTCTGTTCATGTCTGTCTGATATTATTGAAGTCCAGCTGGCTAAACAGTTGATTTAATCAATACTTCCCTGGCTTAGACTGTGCGTATCACACTCTACCCTACACAGCCAGAGAAACTGGAGAAAACTGGAGCTCCCCAGTTTAGAGCCCTGGGGCCAGTGCCCTCAGCACAGCAGAGGTTTCACCTGCTTCCCCAGCCTTGACTCAAAACCAAGGATGGTGTGGTCTCCCTGATTTTAGTTTGACAGTTACTGTGGCAGCTTTAACATGTTAACTGCTAAGAAAGCGATAGGAAGGGTACTTCCAGCTTTCGTTAAGTTTATTCTGTTCTCTGCCTAATTAGTGTACTGAAGAAATCTGTACCACTAGATGGGAAGCTGATGCAGTGACAGCATTCACGGCATCTTCCCTGTGCACGTGCAGAAGGACACTGGAAATGCCAGCCTCTCATTTAAGGTAAGCTTTTCTATGGCAAATACCTGAGCAATCCTGCTGTGCTCATCTTGTGTGCAGGCAGGTTTGAATCCAATTTCAGTCTGTGCTCCTGAGCCTTATGCAGAAATATAAACAAAGTTTGAGCACTGTACAAAATACCCAGAACATAATAAACTTCTGATCAAGTTTTCACTAGTCTAGGACACGTGGCCTGCAGTTTTACTTAAACTGAAATTTTCAGGTGTGCATAGATCACCTGGAGTGTGCTCTTGTAAGACTATTCTTGGGTGAGAGTTACAGTTTTGAGGACTCAGCTCCTCCGTGTTGTTTGTTCATGTTGGGGCAATACTATTCAGCTGCAGGAGCAGCGATTTGAAATGGAAGGGAAGGGAGAGATTTGTCCTTTCGCAAGCTGAATTCCCATTTTACAACATTATATAACTAATCCTGGTTTCAGCACTTCAGCAGGATGAAAGTGGCAGGTATTTGGCTCTTTTCCTGTCACATCACCGTAGTGTAATGGTGGATTTAGCAGGGTGAAATGAGGATTTTCATCTCTTACTACCTCTTACGTCTCTCTCTGAAGCCAGTAATAGCCATGCTCCCTGTGGGTGTTCAGGACTGTTTTTCAGAGAGTGAAAGACTGTTCCTTCCTCTGGACAGTCAATTGAATTAAAAGTGAAGGTGCAAGTAGTTTGCCCTTGGATGAGGGAGGGAATCTTTGGTTTAGTGCTGAACTTGGTGGGCAGGAAATTGCATAAATTGAATACATAAGTTTTTGGCAGATGCTGTGTTTCTACCAGATTTGGAGGAGGAGTGGGGGCTTAAGAGTAGAACTTTGAAACACTGTGCTTAGAATTTAAACTAGATGCATTGTGGCAGCAGTGATATCTAACTCTCTTTGCAACTCTCTTTCACTTTTAACTGCATTTTTAATTTGCACTACATGTTTCACATAGTGAAATGCCAAACAGATTCACTTGCAGATTTGGCTTCTGAAACTGTCTGCTCTGTAGTAAAAAGCAAAGTGTTATGCCAGGTTCTGAAGACAGAATCAAAAAGAGTTTTAGATATTTTCAGGCCATTTATGTCCTGAAACAAAAAGAAATTATGTACTAAGCAAATGACAGAATTAGGAACACATTCCGTACTCCTGTTACATTGATCACTACAACTAAGAAGCCCTAGGACAGGTATAAAGAGCACCTGATCCCATAGTAGGCTTCTGCTCTCCATGAGTATTTCACATTGAACAGCCACCAGATAAAGCATAGCTTAGTAGATTCTTCTTAAACTAAAGAAAAAAATACAGGTAGGAACTAAGATTAAATAGACAAAACATAACCAGGCTTCCTATTTAAGGGTTATCAACTTGTGAAGTGAAAAAGTAGAGAGATTAAGAGCTTGAAAGATATTTGTTAGCAAAATGATTATATTTCTGTTTCAGTGAATATAGTTGCTGTGGCCAGCTACATCATTAAGATTGTTAATATAATTGCTCTAAGTCATTTTCTGAGAGGAGAAAAAGAATTCCTAAATTAGAAGAAATGTTGAAATCTCTCAAAAATCACTCACTTTTAGTAACTTTGACAGAGGAAAAACTGTTGTGCTTTGTTTTGTTATTCTTTGATTCAGTAGATGCAGTTTGTAAGAGCATGAGCAGGCTGCAGTTAACTGTCAGATTTTAGTTCATGCATTTGACAGTCTCTTCAAATGTGTGTTATAAGCATGATATAGCAGCCTTATCATTATTATGTGCCTGAAACTGAGCAGATGTCCAACTCCGACAATTCTGTGACAATTCTGTGAAAAAAAAAAACCTGCCAGAAATACCAGTGGTTCCCTAAGGTGATTTTTCTGTCAATATGGAGAAATGCATTAAACCCAGCCTTTCAACACTGTTCTCTGGGAAAGCACAACTGCCTTAAGGCCAGAAGTACAGGCATCTGAAAAGCCACCAGTGTCAGCCTTTACAGTCAGACTTTTTGCAGGTAAAATTAAGCTTGTAAGAAGCTGGCTTCCCTTACTCTGTAAGTGCAGTGGCACAATAATTGAATGTGTAAGGTAGGGTCTCACACAAGCTTGCAGTACAGTTTCCAGGTTTGTTAAGCCTCTGTCTGTGATTTGGGTTGCACTTCATTTATTGAAATGGCATCCATGATTGATTTGCATCCATCTTAAGGCATTCAATAATTCAAGCAGAGTTATTAGGCAATGCAGACTAGGCAACATGAATATTCTATCTTCTATGATAGAAGATCTTCCTTCATCCCCTTTCTCTGTTGTTACTCTTACCTCCCTTACTGAACTCCCAACCACCATGCATGCAGCCAGTGGCATGAGTAAATACATTGGATGTTGTTCACCGGAACCTGTCGCATCCCCGCAGCAGAAGACAGCTCTTCTGCACCCCTTCCAAGGACAGAGCGAGTGGAGTGGGATGGAACCTCGTCCCTGAGATGCCAAGTGACTACGTCAGGTGTCAGACCTGTATGTGCTATTTCTGACCCCAGCATGGTTTCACTGCAGCTCTGACACAAACCTCTTTCTGTGCTGCAGCTTCTTATCTGAAATACAAAAAAAAAAAAACGTTTTGTAAAATATGGACTTTTTCCCTCACTGATGTGAAATTAAAATAATAAAAAGCTTTATGTTCTTCTGCTGGCACTGTGTGGAAGACACATTGATGGCATTGGATAGCACACATAGTGAAGATACACTGGATAGCAGAAATAGTTGACCTGCCATCCAGTTCTGTAATTTTAAACACAGCAAATTACACATGATGGCTGCCAGATGGTTTAGTATATCTTTAGTATCCATGGTTGAAAGACAGAATTAATATTCATAAAATCGAGATTTCTGCTACTTAGAAGTGTACTAAATTGGAAACTGCCCACCAAGTAAATATTCTGCTAGCTTTTCTAATAGGATGGTGTGCACTGAAGTCTTGTTAAGTGCACTTTGCCTGTACAAGGCATTTTCCTGATGTTTCCTTACTCTAAATAGGGGGAATATCCTGCTCTCTTTAGTACTTCCAACATACAGATGCACGCAGGGTACCTATTTCACTGGAAACTACAGTGACACCGTGTCTGAGTTAACACAGGCAGGATGCAGGAACATGGACAAAATGCAAAGACTAAATTTAATCTTGATACCTCACCAACCAGGGGATCTCGGAAGCAGCACACAGGCAGAGGCGTGCAAGTCGGGGACACAGGCACCAAGGAGCTTGAGGGTCCTTGCTAGACAGTTTTTCCTTATTAGGGAGGGAGTCCTTGCTAGTGAGAGACAGAGTTCCAGCTCAAACCTGCTGTTCTCACCTGGGTATCAGGGATTCAAGCAGGCACAGTTTTCCACTGTGCTTTGATCTTCTCTGGCAGCAGGGCAGGAATCTCAGGCATGTTCAACAAGGTGCCTCTGAGTCTACCACAGGCCTTTGTTATCTAAGCACAGATGTACTACTTGTTGAGCACATAAGACTAAACAACAATTACTGTGATACATGTGTCTTCTGACACCCCAGGTTAAAGTCACTTGAGCGTGTTTACAATCCTCCTCGCCAATCTTCCATTACTTCCCCACACACCGACATACACAAGTGACAACTCTACAGACTTGATATCAAGGTGTGCATTGACACGATCTTTCCAATGAGTTTTGTAAGGGAAGTGATTTGCCTCTCCTGTTTTTTCAGTGTGTGAAGTGTCTGCTTCTGTCCCCACCCTCAGCTGCACTGAAATTTTGGTTGAAGCAATGTACAGGGTGTGGGTGTCAAGGAGCTGTAAGGATGGCTCCAACTGATCCACCACAGGGCATGTCTGAGCTCCTCCACCACGGTGGTGGCACCTCCAGGAAAGCCTGTATCAGAAAGGGCTAAACACTGCACAGTCAGTGAGAAGTTAGAGGAAGAGTGTGAGAAACAGCCCTGCAGGCAGCAAACTCAGAGAAGGAGGAAGGAGGTTCTCCAGGCACCCACGCAGAGATTCTGCTGCAGCCCCTGGAGGAGAACACGCTGCAGCTGGCATCCACACTGTGGCCTGTGGAGAGGACCATGCTGGAGGAGGTGGATGTGCCCTGGAGGAGCTGCAGCCCACAGAGAGCAGGTTTATCCTGAAGTACTGCAGCCCATGGGAAGGAGACACCCTACAGAAGGAGAAAAGAGTGCAGAGGACGGAGAGGCAGAGAGGAGCTGTTATGGACTGAGCAGAGGCCCCGTTCCCCATCCCCTGTGCTGCTTGAGGAGGTGAAGTAGAGGAGTCGGGAATGAGACAGTGAAGTTGAGTGTGGAAAAAAGGGGGGCTGTAGGGAAGGTGTTGTCTTTATTTGTCTTTCTTTCTCAGCATGGTACTCTATTTTAATTGGGGATAAATTAAATTAATTTTCTCCAAGTCAAGTCTGTTTTCCTCATGACAGTAATTGGTAAGCAATGTCCCTGTCTTTATCTCAACCTGTCAGCTTTTTCATCTTATTTTCTCCCCCATCCTGCTGAGGAGGCAGAATGAGAAGAGGGGCTGTGTGGGCATCTGGCAGCTGACCATGGTCAGCCCATCAAAACCATTTACAACAGAAATTGGTACACTTTAGCAGTCCCTCTTGGTAAGTACAGCTAGTCAGCATGATTATTTTTACAAGTCCACATTACATGCGCTTAGTTGCTATGTTTTGTTTCTGTGGACAAATTGTTACCTGTTTATTTCTAAAACTTTGCAGACATACGATGAACTCAGAAGACAGGATTACAGTGCCATTCAGAGAAACTGCAGCTCACTCTACCCCTGTTAATAAGCTGCTTTCCTCTGGCTTCTGCATGTTGCTAATCCGATTTAGAAAGGGAACAGCTTCCAGACACCTTTAAGGTGAAAGGTAAAGATCAGATATTTTCATGTGAAGTCTGAATTGCTTTCCCCATCAAGGACTCAAGGAACATATAGAATTGTTTTCAGGAATCTTTTAATATTTTGTCCTATGCTGTCTCACAGCATCTGGAAAGTTTACTACATATGCATGTTTACTGGGGGCTCGTGTTACTGTCAGATGCCAGCGGTTGGTTGTCCAAAGTACACATTCACATTCTCTGAGGTCTGTTGCAGCAACAAACTTAAGGTTTTCAAACTTTTTAAGGAATTGATCCACAGAATTAAACAGCCTGATATGGTTCTTCTGGTGAGCTTTATTTTAGATCAAAGGATTTGATACTTATATTGGTATCAGAGGGCAGGTTTATCAGTTGTCTTGGCCTTTTTCTCCAGTACTGCAGACCTAGTATTTTTTTAAATACTTCAACTTCACCTTTAAGGTATAGGAGGATAAATCAGCTGTGAAAATGTCGTTATTCAACAGCTGGTAGTAAAGAGTTAATTTGCTCATCTATGGTTTCCCTACCCTCCTGAATTTAATTGGTGTTCTCTCCTTTCTTTATTTGATTTTGTTCAGCTGTTGTTCATTTACAAACTTCTCTTGACTCCTTTTATACACGTGCATATAACTCAGCTCCTGAATGTAAATTCTAATTATTTTTCCGTCTAAATAAGAACAACCAGAGATTCCTCCTGAACAATAAAGAAGCCAGAATCATAGTACATCCAGGTAAAAAATACTATCTAAAATTCATTTATATTCTAAGATGATGTGCAACAAGATAGGTATAATTATTCTTCATAGATGTTATTTTGCAAGGAAAAGAGCATTCTTTCATTTATGTTCTTGAATTTATTAACAGAGGTATGTTTAACACTCCAGAGGTCCTTCTTAAATTAGCTGAAGTAGACAAAATGTTAAGCCTAAACCAGAAAACCTAAGCTCAACTTTAGCTTGAAGTTCTTGTTGCGAAGTGGTTTACTCTTAACAGTGAATGCTGACATGCTGACCTGTTACATGATGATGAAAATGTTTTTAAAATGTAAAAAAGAAAACTGTACTACATCAGCAAATTTGCCTGGAAACAATGATCTTTACTTTCTAAACTACAAGATTTCCTGAGCCCTTTATTTATTCCTCTTCTAAAAGCATCAAAGTTGTGCCTTCCTACTCATAGAGTACAACTTCTTAGTGACGAGAAGAAATTCTCTAACATGTATTTTCATCAGCTTTTCAGACTGACACTCAGAGGAATACTCTTTGTCAATACTCCGTGAAAAAACATTTGAATAAATGTTGTTCTTACTGATTTTTTTTCATCTTAAAATTTATCAAGAACTACATGAACTGCCTTTGAAATTGCTGTGACAGCATGAGACAACTTTGCAGCACAGTCAGTGTTGCATAGCACAGTGGTGATGAAGTTCCTCTTGAGGCATATAAAGTAAAAAAAGGTCGAAAGATTTTTCTACATCTTTCCTTTAAATTAAATTCCATGTTGGTTTTACTTTTTGTGTATTGCCTCTCGGGATGTAATACCAAATACTGATAGTAAGATAAAAAGATACGAGTTTCTTCTTTGTTTTCTTTGTCCTATCCATTAGCAGATCTTGCTCTCAACTATTTGGGGCCCTTCTGATAGAAAAACAGGAGGTAGAAAACAAAATTTACAAGTTTTTTCAGTCTGACCTCAATAATGTAAAACAACTGGTATTGTGGCTATCAACAGGCTGGCAAAGGTTCAGATAAAACTTTTTGGGTATGCTGGAAAGTAAGTTACTGTAATCACCTGAGTCCATTCTGCATCAGTTTCTGTTGGTAACATAAACCATGGAAGTACCTTACAGGCCATTGTTTACATGTCCTCTGTTATGGGTTATTAACCAAGATGAGTTGTTAGCTAGTAATTCTCTACATCCAGATGAATATTTATAGGAGTTCTCAGTAGAAATATATTTTAAAGGGAGAGCAGAGTTGCCTTTATCCAGGATATAAAACAAAGCTGTCTCTTTAGATTTGAAAGACTATTTCATTCTATTTAAAAATCAAAAAAGAGAAAAATTCCCTCACTCACCACATCTACAAAACAGAATATGCCAGAAAACTTCTGCAAGCTGTGAGTTGCAAACACAGCTGTTCAAGGAAAACTTAGTAGCCTGAGGGGAAAGATGGCAGAATTACTACAGTGCCCTCGCAAGGTAAATTACATTTAATTTCAAGTATTTCTTGTTATTGAACAAAAGAAGAAAAATGTGGCCTGACCTGGGCTTCCAGAGTTAGTTGCACATCCATCTATAAGCATAGATGCATATAAATAGCATAGATGCATAGCTATGGATTAATTGTAGTCCAGGAGACATGCCCTGGTGCACTGGAGCTGAATCGGCTCCCATTTCCCACCAAGTCCCTCTGCGCCCAGGTGCTCAGAGGGAACGCAATGCTTTGTGTGCTGTGAATTCCTGTGCCAGATCACATAGCACTGATCTCATTGCTTAGATAATCCCAGACTCTACCCCAGTGAGGATGACAGGTTAGATGCAATTAGTGCTGTCAAATCAAATTATGACCTACTTACTAAGTGTAAGATTTCTATTCAAGGCTAGTGGTGCTAAGCATGTTATGTATGTTCCTCAATTTAAGTTTGTATAATCACTTTACAAATATTAATTGTTATATTATTTCATTAATATCTTCTGGGAAATTTTATGATATTTAGTATCCTTCTGAAGGAAGTATAACTTTTACTTATTCTATCAATTTTTTCCACTCAGGGTGGGGGGAATGGGACGATTGTCTTTTGTTTGTTTGTTTTAAGATAAAATAGTGTTTGTGTTGTATAAGAGTCCCAGAAAGACAATGATGTCACCTTAATACTTTAGAAAGGGCTTTAGTAGCATTAGAATATTACTTAAGTAACTTTACCAACAACTTAGTAACAACTTACAAAGCTGATTTTAAGAGGCATCTAAAAGTTTGAGAACCACTGCAAATTAATTAATTATAACAATAATAAAAACAATAGAAGAGGACCAATTACAGGTCAATTGCCATCTAGCTATCACAACTCTTTCTGATTTTTGTTCTCTCATCAGCTGACATCAGTAGAACCCTGTTTTGTCCCTCTATGCATCATGACTTTGGTAGCAGTTAGACTTCTGAATACGTGTTGCTTTCTCACTTAAAAAAAACAAATATAGGAGATAACACAATAATAAGCCACTAATTTACAGGTTTATTACTGTATATTCAGAGTTGCATATTTTCATGTACAAGCACAGTGAGTTTACAGGCAAATTAAAACAGAAAGGGTCCTAATAAGGAAGCACTAAGCCTGTGTGAAAAAAATGATGCGAAGATGCAAGTAAAAATTCTACAGAAAAAATAATTTTCATCAGTGCTTTTATGACAAATGTGAAAATACAAATAAACCGAGTTTGCCTACATTGTACGCAGACATCCATCTAAGACACGATCTTTGAGATAGATTGCTCTTCATTCTGTCAGTCTAAGCACCTTCTGCATAACTATAAGCCAATTAAACACTCTTTGGATCATGTCTGGTGTATAAAAATAGCCATACTTCACTATTCGGGTCAAAAGTACTTCTGTCCACTCTCCTGTCTCTGGCAATAGCCAGGAGCGTGTGCCTAGGGAACAGGTATCCCATAGTCATGCTCTCTGCTTCCAGCAGCCTGTGGCCATTCAATCAAATAACAAGTTCAATAAATGGGTTTAATGGCCTTTTCCTCCACAACATTGTCTACTTACTTTCTGAACTCATATTTATTTTTAGCCTCCATACCACCTTGTGGTAATCAGTTGTACAGTATAATTACAGAAACATTCTTTTTTCTATTTTAAAGAAATCTGAGCGATCCTTTTTCAAATTATTTTGCAGGAATATTTTAAAGAATTCCAGAAAGGCTGCCTTGAGGTTAAGGGAAAATAAGACTCTTTAGTTTAGTGTCTTGTGATTTTTTTTTTTATGGCCACAGTTAAGATCCTTGCCTGTAACCATAGCAGAGGGATCAGATAAAAATTCTAAATAGTGCTGTCTTCCTACATCCTTAAAGTCCAAGCATCTTATTCCTGTGGATTGCAGAGGCTGATGGTGATGATATATAACACTGAGAGAGAGTTAGTGAGAATTGTGCTACGGGGGAAAAAGCTGGGGTCAGAGTTTAGTCCCGTGAAGCTTCTCCATAAAATAGCTGTTGATTTCTCTGTCCTGTTATCATTGTCCTGATTGTCTGTGATTTTTATGTTTCAAATTCTTCATTATATTTTCCCCTATATTTCATAGCATCATGCACAGAAAATCTGAAACTTCCTAGATACAGTTTATCAGAGCCTCAAGGGCCTTTATTTTATAACCTGGGTTAGTAGCCTTGAGTCACTTCCATTACATATGAAGGTCTCAGTGCAGGTGCCATCTGGTATGGTGCTGAAAGACTCCAGGTGACCTGGCTTTTTTTTTTCCAGTCACATTCAGAGGAAACTAAGCGCATGGTATATATTTGATACAGGCACTACTCTGGCAACAGGTTTCTGTGCATGACTGTTGATGCTGGATTTAATCTTTAGAATTAAATTCTGTTTTTCACTCTGATGTGTAAATTCAGTTTCTTCTCTCCAACCCTCACACTTTTATTTTTTTTATCCTTTCTTGAAGTGCCTTACATTCTAAAAGTCCTGCCAGTCTCTCTGCTATGTGTTTCTCTCCCTCCCCTTTATATTACATTGCCTACAGACCTACAATTCCAGTCCTTCACTTCTTCTGCATTCTCCCTCATCCTTCTTCTGGCCGTTGCTTGTAGGGTCATACACGTGAAGAAATATAATCCACAACTAACCTGGGTGTGCAGATATGGTAAGTCTGAGAAAACTGCTTTAACTAGAGAAGTATCTTTTCCTCAGAGTGAGAGAGAGCATAGCATTAAACTGCTAAAAAGAACAGTGTTGCCAGCATAGCCCTTCTAATCTGTGTGCACTTCATCACTATAATCCTCTGGTAAAGCTGTCCTAACAGCAATGTGGCCTACAAGAACTCCTTTAAAAGCAGTTTCTTCTCCGACTTGCACTCAATTCTAGCTTCCATGTTTCCATTTTATTCTGGGCTATTGCACTGCTTCTTCAAGTCTTCTGGGTGTTCTCTCATTTCTTTTTTATTTATGACTTTTGCTGATAAGCATGTCATGTTTTTCCATACGCTTATTTTGTCAAATGCTGCAGTGTAAAATTTAAGGGGTTTTTTCAGATTCCTCAGATAATTTTGAACAGCTTCATGATTATCTTAAAGAGTTACTTAAATAAAATGTGGATTTCTCTGATGTTTTAATCTTGTATCCTGTAAGGACAAACACAGCAGAGTTAGGAGATTCTTCCAGGCCATATGAAAGAAATCTCCATGTTTTCAAGGACTGAGATGTCTTAGTCTTTGATACTCACGTTTATGCTGTCATATTTTTTCAGAAGCACATTTGAAAATGAAAATGTACAAAAAATTATTGTAGACTCCTGTATTTACAAAAAAAAAGTCTATGACTTCTGAAACCTATGGTTGAAATCTTTGATTTTTTTTCCTTTCAATACTGCTGTTATTTCTGAAAAAAATTGGAAGTCTGAGTAACATTTGAATTTTAAAACACTTTTGCTTTTTGTTGAACAGGAAATTTGGTAGGTATACACTTAGAAAATCCTGTGTTGGCATTCCCAATTACTAGCTACTGAAAATTTAGATTTGATGAACACAAATAAAAGACTGAAGATTGCCACTTCATGCTACCTTTCTTTTGCTTGCTGTTCTTGGTTATTGAAAATACAGTATTCTTTGCCTGTTATAGGTATTTTGAAGTGGAGTATTTCCAAATACCACTTCATATGTTTTAGATTTATCCGGGGTTTATTCACTATTTTACATAGGTAATCTTTGCTGCTTCATGGTATTGAAGTCCTTGATCTTATAACTGACAGCATGTTAGCAGACAGCTATTTTTGCTCTCGGAAGATTGTTGAAAGGGGTTCAAGGAAAGACTAGAGATTAGAAAAATCACCTTTCAGTGATAGCTACAGTATATGTTGCTGTTGAAGTCCTCCAGGCATCCACATGAGCTTTTTTACCCCTTCTCTCCCTTCTCAGCAGCATTGCTCTGACAGGCTGCAGACTCTGGTTTATGCAACGTAATTATAAATATATGCTGAAAGCCTGTAGTCACAGCCCAGCTTCTTCCAGCCATCACCTTTTGCAGTGAAGGCTTGTACATATTTCTGAGAAATATTTTATAATTCTTATCTTACGTGATTAGTATCTCACAGCTCTTTATTTGCCTAAAGAATTAAAAGAGTTCAAAATACTGGGTGACTCTGTGAACCTGTATGCTGGGACATGGAGCCTGCCCTAAACCTGCTGCTGCAGGTGCAGCTTGCCCAGGTTCATTATGGCACCCTCACTGTGCACACAAAACGGATGCACCACTGCTCATCCTTCGTGTCACCTGAAAACCAGGTTTCATAACATGTCTAACAGTAGCATTCCATTTCTTTGCAGCTTTGAGATCAAATTTGTCTTTCATGGCTGTTGATAATGCTTTTCATAGAATAGAATTGTAGAATCATAGAATTGTCTAGGTTGGTAGATACCTTTAAGATCATCAATTCCAACCACCAACACTGCCAAAACCACCACTAAACCATGTTCCCATCATGTCTACCCATCTTTAAATACCTCCAGGGATGGTGACTCCACCATTTCCCTGAGCGGCCTACTCCAATGCTTGATAACCCTTTCAGTGAATAAATTTTTCCTAATATCCAACATAAACCTCCCCGATTTTGCAACTGAACCAGCCTGAACCTTGGCCCAGAGGAAATGCACAGGACTCCAGTGGGGCAGCTGGACTGCCTTCTGCTCTGCAGAGTGAAGTAGTAACGCTGCTCAGGTAGTGTTCGCCTTTCCTCTTGTGAGGCACCACCAGAGTGCCATTGGTGAGACAAAACCTTTACAGTGGGCTTAAGTGTAACAATTATATTTTTACATTCCAACAGTTTAGTCTTTGACTACTGTGTGCCATGGTACATAGTGTAATAATATTGTAAAAACTGCAAACCGCTATGTACTGCCATACAGCACAGACATTATGACGTTACACTGCAAGTTTCCACAAATAATTTAAATCAGCAAAAGAAGCAGTCCACCCCCTCTACTGCTGGCCACCCTTTTCTGTCCCTGTTTAATCCGTTCTCTTGTACAACATAATGTTTTGTGTGACCAGGCAATGCAAAATTTGAATGATGTTTTCTAAAGCCAACTATATCAGTATTCAATTTTATTGCAAGCTTTTGCCTGGATCTGTTCTTACAGTTGTTCCAAGTGCATCCACAAACACTCATGCTGACCTAAGGGAAGGGAAAGCATGGGATTGAATGAGCAGTGGCAGTGGGGGAGCAGTTTTTAGGACAACATTGGCTTATGCAAGCCTCAGATGTTTGTAAAACTGCTATCTAAAACAATGGCAAGTGTTTTGTGCTTAGTGTATAGCTGCTTTCAGGGTTTTTTCAGGTTATCCAAGTCAAATCATGTTGCAGTTTGGCCTATAAGCTAAGATTTGGACCACAGTATATACAGAAGTAATAAAATGAAAACTCAGTTGCTACAAGGCAGCTGTACAAAAGGTATCCAAATATTAAAATGGGGCTGAAGGTTTAGTTAAAATCTTGTGAATTATTAAAACAAAAGTTTAGAAACTGCTCTCAAAGTCCCCACGTGTTGCTTATTCAATATTTGCCTAGTTTATGTAGCTTTAGCACCCTAGACGCCAACACAAGATAAGAATCAGCATAATCAGTCTTCATGCCCTGCTGAGGCTCTGCAAACTGACTGTGCACAAAGACTGTAATCAGGTGATAAAACCATGGTGCACTAAAACTGGGCGCCAGTAATCTTGCTAGGGTGCTATATTTACTTAGTCTATATTGGTAGCAATCTGTAATAGGTTTAAAGTAGCTCTCAAAGGCAGAGTTGGTGTCTGAATGATCACTGTTGAGAAGCAAGCATGACTGAATACTGAAAAAGGTTACTTGGTATGTTTGATACTATGGGTGCTGCTGGGTCAGCGGATGACATTAATGCTATGGAAATTCACCACTGGTACACAAAATTTATGAAGGAGTGCCCATCTGGACAACTCTGTCTGCACGAATTTAAACACGTCCTAGATCTACATGGACTTACTCCAGAAGCTAACAGCTACGTTGAACAAGTATTTCACACGTTTGACATGAATAAGGTAAGAATTCAGTCTTAACTTGCTGGCTTTCTTACAGCTGTACCATTTGATGCATTCAGTGACATGTCTCAGAGGGCTGGCAATGCTGACTGTTCAGAGGTAATGGAAGTAATTCAGAGGTGATTCAATAGAAAACTACAGGTAAATAAACATGACTGGCAGCCAAACAATTTTGAATGCTCTGTTCCTGGTACATTTTGCAGTTTTGAAAATTGCGTACAGTCATTCTAATACATATTGAATAGTTTCTTATCTTTGAAACCCGGATTTTTATTATTATTTTTAGAGTTTGTTAACAATTGGAAGTTTTATTTATACGACACTGCTTGAAAAATCTTTTTTAAAGCAGTAAGTGTTTGGCTGGGTCCATAACTACTATGGACATTTTAAGAATACGCAGCATAGACACAATATGATTCCTTCTGTTGCCAAATAAAATATTGCTGGATTCATTCCGAGCACCTTCTGTGGCTTAGTTTGGTATAAGTCAATCCTCCTTTTCCAAAGACGCGTGTCTGGTTTTGATTCCTCATCCCAATTTTACTGCTTCACATCCCAAGTCATCCCAAAGGCATCCAGCAGCTTTTAGTTACATCGCTGTCTTATGCTCTTCCAACTCAGTGTTCATACAGGTTCCTTCTAGTCATGAGATCCATCCAGAAGAACGTGCCTTGTTATTTTCCCCTTAAGCCAAAATAACATTTTCTATCAAATGCTACAAAAGTGGAGAGTCATCTGTAATTTCTACAAAAGTGTTTGTCCTTGACTGAAAACAGGTTTAGGCTGAATTGCCAATACTACACAATCAAAGTCTGCTTCCAGCTAATAGAACAGATGGGGCCATCATGATATAAAATCTTATTTAAAATAAAAATAAAGCATTAGTGTTCTCTACCCATGCTATTGATCTCAATGAATTCAGAAATGTAATGTAAAAAGTACTATTGCATTAATTAATTACTTTAGTGGCAGGTTAAAACTAGTCCAAATTACAGCCAGAACTACTCCAGACAATTTCAATTTCCAGAAACGTCCTTTCTGTTCTTTATTATTAAATTAATTGTATTTGTTTCAGACAATGCTGAGAGTACGAGGTACCTTGTGTGTTCTTACATCCAACTTGTAATTTCTTGTATGGTGCCCAACAGAGTAAGAATTCCCAGAATCAGTACCATTGTTACACCAAGTTTTCTTATTATGCTTTTTTCCACCCATACCCCCTCCCCCAATTCAGCTTGCTTTTTTGGTGTTAGGTAATTCTTTCTCACATAATCTTCAAGTACTGCTCCTATAAAATCAGGCTCATTACATGCTCTTTTCTTCCCCCAGGCCAATTACCAGATGGTTAGATATAACGGAATTTGATTAAGTAGAATCACCTAACTCAATAAATGGGCTAATTACAGTTGGTGAGCAAACTTCAAGTCTATCAATATGAAATCTGACTGGCAGAAATTGTCAGTTTAACTGTGTTCTTTTCAATTCATAAATCCATGCGTTATGTTCCCCGGTAAAGCTTTAACAATGCTAACTTTCTTGAGTAATGCACATGGACAATGTTTGAACTCATCTAAGAGCTTTTTCAGTTTAGCTTTATTGTGTACTGCAAAAAGACCCTGACGTCTCAGTGCTATTGAGAAATATTTGAAAAATTTTCCAAAATTTATTTTAGACAAATACTTTTAAAGCAACTAGTGACTTGAGGGTGCTTCAGAAAATTGAGGCCGCAGCTTGTTTTAGTTACTTTTTCAGAAAAATGGAACATGACATAAACACTTCTTGAAAATCATGCTTCTGTCAAGATGATAGCATACCAGTGCAGGACCAACCCCAGGCATTGGGAAACTGAGTGTTTGCCATGGGATAACTGAGAGTGTGCAGAGGGGAGAAGAAAGTGCCCTTCAAATAGTTCTGCATTAACAGAAATGCCTAGAAGAACTTGCCACTACCATTGGTATTGATCTGATGGTATTGATTGGTATTGAAAATATCTATCGTACTCAGCAAATGGTGTATCCAGCACAAGCAGAGAGTAGAATAGATGCAAACTTTCAGGACACAGTTGCTCTTTACCACTTTACTCCATTCAGCTGTCTCTACAATTTGTAGTCCTTGTAATATTGAGTGTAATTAAAACTAACAGTTTTCTTCACTTGTTTATATTACTTATAGTATTGAGAATGTGCATATAGATGCTGGCATTTGCTTTTTATACACTTGTGAAGAATATTTTTCCATATCTAGTTTATTTTTAGAGTACCTTTCCGTAAGGAAAAAGTATTTTGCAAAAGTAGCTAGTCATTCAATATTAAGACAAGCTTTATGTGAACCTGAGACTTGTCTAAATAGGGAAAGTGCTCCAAACCAAAAAGATGGGGAGGTTTTTTGGAGTTTCAGGTTGGTTTGGTTTTTTGGTTGTTGGGTTTTTGGGGTTTTTTTGTTTGTTTGTTTGGGGGGTTTGGGGTTTTTTTTTGTGGGGGTGGGGCAGGGAGTGGTGGTGTCTTTTTGGTGGTTTTTTTACAAGTTACTAATCACGGTGCATCCCTCCCAGTGCAAATAGCTTTCCTTGAGCAAGCTACTCCCTGGGTATCTGATGAGTATTAAGACACATGCCTTACACTTGTCAGGTTATACACACATCAGAGTGTAACTGTTACATAGTCCTATCCATCAATCTCTGATCCCCTTCTCCTGTTTCCTCATAACTTTTCAATCAATTGGCATATTTCAATGAAATTTCAAAGGGTAGGCATTTCAGCTAATTAGTTCTTAAAGTTTTCATCAAGATGGCAGCTGGGTGGCAAGGACACATCCAGAATGAATGTACCACTCATGCAGAATTTGACTTTTATTCATTGTTTAAGGCAGCAGCTGGCTGGCAAAATAATCAGGCACTTGTTTCCTCTTGCCTGGTGAAGATACAGCGTGGAGCTGGGATATTAGGGTGCAGAGATTTAGGGGGAAAAAAGACAAGAGTCTGTACAAATCTAGCCTTTTGTTTTGCTGTTCCCAGAAGAGCTTGTTTAATTTATGTTCCATGTTAGACAGAAAAAGATGTTTTAATGTTTTATCAGTTTGGAAGTCTTCCCCCCATTTTAATGAAATTAAGCAATTACTTGGCCTTTAGGCTTCATAAAATCCACTATAAAAACTGCTTATGCTAGGCTTATAACTTCATTATTTAATAATGAGTTCCCACTAAATATCTGATATTCATTTCCATTTCTGCAAGACGTTGTAACAATCCTCCATTAGCTACTGTAATCTAAGGCATAGCTATTATTGTATATATTAGTTGAGCTGTTGCAGCAATAGGCCCAGGAAAAGTTATTTAGAAGGCAGGAGTGGAATTTAGAATAGTCATATACCTGGGACTGTATAGTCTGTATTCTTTACAGCTGGATGTAATATTAAGAATGCGGCATCTACTCCCAGATAAAAGGCTGTCAAGTTTTTTTTTTCCCATTGTTCAAACTATTTGTATACTGTAGTGGCTGGAAACTCTTAAACACTTAGGGAAATGAATCAAATGAACCGGAATGTCTTACCTGGATGTTTTACTTTCTCATTTTTAATAATAGGAAAAAACCACTATTTTTGATGAAATGGCAACAGTATAACTAAAAGATTCAGATACAACACAGAGCATCTAGCTAAGCCGTAGCTCAGTTTTATTTTTCTCTTGACTTGAATAAAGTCTTGTGAGAGCCTCACTGAAAACCCTGTGGCAAATGAGGACCAGGACCTCTCAAGCCACATTCCAGGATTTCATAAGCTTCCCCTTTGGGGTTCACACCACATCTGTTTAGTTTGATATGATGTGTATATTTATCTGTTGTAATGTATGTTTCCTATGAAGTCATTCTAAGGGGCTTCAGGCTGGCTTAGGGAACCAATTTACGTAAGAGGAATAATGAGCTGTTGGCATACCAGCTTGCCAAGAGTAATGCATATGGGATTTTTACGGCTTGGCACGAGCTTTCTCAGTAACAGTACCCTCATACTATTCTTGATCATTTTGACTATATCGACACTTCTCTAACAAGAGCATGACTTATGTGTAGTACAATCAAAATGCATTTGTCTTCTGGATTCTGGTCTTGATACAGAAATCCAGCTCAAGACTCCTTTCCATGCTTATTAGAGCTGAAGTAGCTTATTTCAAGATGACTCAGCTCTTTGCAGGTTAGATAAAACAAGTCTCTTCATCCTCTTCAGTGGAACAATCTACCTGATTTGGTCAGCGGTAACTATTTAACTCTTTCTTAACAGAATAAGCAGATAAATTTTTTTTTGGTGAAAGAAATGTTGTGGTTTAACTCCAGCCAGCAACCAGGACCACACAGCTATTCGTTCACTCCCCCTGCTTCCCCTCAGCAGGATAGGGAGAAGAGGGAGAAAAAGCAAAAAACCTCATGGGTTGAGATAAAGACAGTTAAACAGAACATCAGTGGAAGAGAAAATAATAATAATAAAGAATATACAAAATTAATGATGCAATACAATTGTTCACTACCTGGTAATCAGTTGCTAAGCTCATCCCAAGCACTGATTGTGGATTCCTGGCCGTGGCAAACCCTCATTTATATACTGAGCATGATGTTTATGGTATGGAATACGCCTTTGACCAGCTTTTCCTGTCTAAGGTCCCTTTCAGCTTCTATGGGAAGCTGAAAAATCCTTGACTTAAGACAAGCATTACTCGGCAACAACTTAAACAATATGTCATCAACTTTATTCTCATATTAAGTTCAAAACACAGCAGCTACTTGTAAGAAAATTATCCCAGCTGAAATAAGGACAAGAAACTACACATAAGTCAAGGTCCTGAAGTGTCATAACGTCTTACCCCCTGCAATGCAATTAGATTTTGAAGTTGAAAATTGCAGCATTAGTTTTCTTTTTCTTTTTCTTTTTTTTTTTTTTTCTGAAGTCTGTATGTTATTTTTCTTCTGTTAGAGGACCAGATTTTGTCTACTGCCATGATGGGTAAAAATCACTGCCAGATCTTTGACATTACCGGATGAGGAAAGGAATTTGGGATCTAATCTCTTGCAACATGTATTTGGCATTTAGGAAGTGAGATTTCAAGAAAATAGCAGACTTTGGTGTGCTGCAAGCTTCTCCCTGAACCTGAAATTGCTGAAGGTGCCTCTATCAGCTTCTAGTTTCTATGATACTGAAAGTGCCATGCTTTAAATATTCAAATTTGTATCACTGTATTATCTGAAAACTCATCAGTGAGAGTGTGTGAACAGAATGTGTGTGTTAAGTGGATTATGCAAATTAAGCAATATGATTACTTTTTAGTGCCTCCCCACGCTCTTACTGTTTAAGAATTATATAAATAAGGACATATTCCAACTTCTTTTTACCTTAAGATTATATGAAAAGTATTTATCACATGCTTGGATTAGACGGAATGTTAAATCAAATTCAAAGTATGTACTTTTAATTGGAGAGTCATGAAAAGTCTGCCTTCAGTTAATAAGTCCCTCCCTGAGTTTCACTAGCTCTGATTTATATCCTTTCCTCAGGTTCTAGTGTGTGAATTTCACCATTTTTTTCTATTTAAATAACCTGATATTTCCTGTGAGACATTATCAGATTATCTGTTTTCAATGCTAATGTTATGATATTGTATGGTTTGTTCATATATTATCTTCCTTCAGCTGGATGAACACTTACTGGCACACACCAGAGTCACCATACATATCGTTAGCATTTTGCAGGATTTATGATTCTCCCTGTTTTCCAAGGGGCTGAATGCAAAGCCCTCCAAACAAAGCACAGCAACACCATTTCACAGTTTGGGAAGCATTCAAAGTCATCCTAGCCAAAACATTTTTAGTGCAAAGCACTACGTTTGGCTCATGCACCGAGGCTGCAAACCTGACATAGGATCTTGCACAGCGTGAGCACAAATTTCACGTTTTGCAAGAGCCCCTACAGAAGTGGGTTGATCCCTGGGAACATGTTGAGGTAGCTGTGGCCAGAGAGAAGCACCCAGCTGTTGACAGGCCTGCTTGCATTCAAACAGATCATGAAGGATGATCCCGTGCAGTTCCTATTTTTGCTTAATCCAGATCTGCAGGGATCTTTAAGAGGTTTACGGCAGTTTTACAGCTCCTGGTTTGTTGGTGAATTCTAGCTGGAGGTGAGCCAGGGAATATAGGAGCAGAGCGCGAAGCCAAACAGTGCAGCGTGGATGGGCAGAAAGGGCAGCCGGTGCTATGGGTGCTGGGGAATCAGTTGATGATGTTGCTGCAATAGACAACAGTCAGTGGTACCGGAAGTTTATGAACTACTGCCCCTCTGGGCAACTTTCTCTCTATGAGTTTAAGACAATACTGGGTTTACATGATATGAACCCTCAGGCAAACAAATATGTTGAGCAGGTGTTTCACACCTTTGACATGAATCAGGTAAGAAATTTTCTTGGACTATTTTCATTGTGAAATGTGTGTGTTTGCATGAACAGTAGAGGACTTTGGCCTAGTGGTATCAAATAGGAAGCATTAGGTAAACAGGAACTGTTTTTTCCTCATTAATTTCCAGCAGCTGTGCAGCATTACTTAAGCTGAGAAAACAGGTTTTGTTGGACTTTTTTCAATGTCATTTAGGTTGCTTAAAAGAAGAGCTCTTAAAAAAATCTACTAAATGAGATTGATTCCTTGTAGGTAGGCCTGGGAAAAAGTCCTAGAACCCTCATGTTCCCCTCTTTCAATATTGGAAGGTTGAGTGACAATTTCTGTCTTCACTCTCCTTTTTAAAAATTATTTTAAAAAATTATTTTCCCCACCATTTCCAAAGCAAAGTCACTTCAGATTTATTGAGCTGCAATTTTGGACAGTTAAAATGAATTGTTCTGTATTTTATTTTATTTTATTAGCACCATTTTTATTCTTATTTGGAATGTTTATAAAAGAATGACACAGCTGTTTTACTTCCCTACCCAACCCTTAAAAAGTAACTTTTAAAGCTGATTAGGAAGTAAGGTAGATTTTAATTATTGCATAGATCAGAAATCAGAAGACTATGTTATTTTTTCTAAAAGATAACGAATCAAGAAATGCAATGAAAAAAGTAAAGTCAAAACCAGGAATAGGCAAAAATAAGATAAGTAGATACCAGCCTTCCAGGAGGGGGAAGAAATAAGCAAAATGCAAAAACAAACAAACAAAAAAAACTCAAATTAAAAAAATTAAGGCACAGGTATAAAGAGAGAAATAATTCTTCAAAGAGTGGAAGGAAGGAGGAAATAGTGTCTCATCCCTTCTTTGTACGTTAATTGAAAGATTTGTGAAACTGAAATGCAGGTTGTGGAGAAAAAGTGTTGAAAAGATAGTTAAAATCAGGACAGAGTTTCTACTTGGGCAAAACCAACATGTGGGAATAAATGTGGTCGTTGGCTCAGCTGCAGTAAGAAGGAGAAGAGGCCGGGAATGGCAACTGCGAGATCCAGCCCCTCGGGGTGTCTCTCCGCAGCTCCTGCCTCTTCCAAGTGCCCAGAAAAACACTCGAAGAGAGATTACTAGACAGAAATGCCACTGTGATCATTAACAACTGCCATGAACCCTTGCCTTTCTAACCAGAGCCACTAGGAGATGCAAGTTGCTCAGTGTCTGCTCTGTTGGGAAAGACTTCAGACACCAAGAAGGAGAACACCTCGAATCAAAACAGTGGTACCTAATTAGGAAAGACAGTCTCTCCTTTTAATTAAATGTTTACTGATGCCTCTCTCCATTGGCTCAGTTTTCTTTCTTCCAAAACACTTAACTCGGTGGATTTTATTGCTATTGGGGGGAAAACAAAAAAAAAAAAAAAGGATGCATTAATATCCAAATTTCTTCCAAATAGTGGTGCTGTGTAAGCAGATAAAAAACAGAAACTGGGATTTAGAGTTGTGTAAGGATGTATATGTAACATTATTAACTGGAAAAAATCCAATTTGTCTAAGCTGAAATCCTTCATGAAAACAGCCTGTGGCATCAAGATGTCATTGGTAGAGGGGTTAATTTAGAGATATTACCCTTAACATTAAGATTTTTGGGACTCTGGAAACAAGAATTTATTAACTTAAATTGAAAACTACTTTTTACAAATTTAAACTAATGGTAGCTACAGACAGTTGAAAATCAAGTATTTTAAAAAAATTTCAAAATTAAATATTTGTTTGTTTTTCCCCCCTTTCATGCAAAAGGTTATCATGCAAAAGTTGAAGTTTCTTTTCTCTTTATTTCTCCCAGCTGGAGTCAGAACATTTCATTGATGTCCCAGATCTTCCCTGGATGAGAGGACTCTTTCCCTTCAGTTCTAACGAGACCACCTAAAATTAAGTTTAACAGCCCCTCTCTCTCCTTACTCAGAGGTTGATAGTCCCACTTGCAGTTCCCTGATACCCACATGGCAAAGCACAGCCCAAAGTCTTGCCAACCCTGTGTTCAGGAAAAAACAGTGAATTCGCAACAGCTACAAAAAGAAAGTGTTCCTCACTTACTCACCTGACAAAGGAGGCTGCATTTCTTTGGCAAATAGAAACCTTGATGAAAATAACAGCTTCAGGAGTGGGCCCTCATTGTATTAAGTCTTTAACTTCCAAATGGAAAACGTAAAGTCAGTATCTCAGAGCACTTCCCATAATCATTAACATGAAAACAACTGCACAACAAATGATTCTGTGGGAAGTATAAGACTTGTTATTTCATTAGGCATGGTCTGCTGGTTATTTATAGATACTGGTGCACTGAAGCATGTGTGGCTAACAACACCCACAAAATCACATCTGTAAGTGGTTTGTTTAATGGCAAAAAAAAAGCTTGGGCTAGAGTGCGCACAACTAAGATAAGCACAATTGCTTATCTCATCACCCGGACATGTTTCATTGTGCTACACTCATAATCTCTATGTCAAGAATAATGAAGCAGCAGTACAAAAAGGAATCAGACATAATAGGCTTCTATAGATGTATTTTTAAATGATCACTGCCTTTTGCTTCAGTTTTAAATCCATACACAAATCCAAGGAGTTCATTGCTTGTAAAAACATATTAGCAAGCACACAAGGAATGTGATTATGAAATAACAAAGCTGTGCCAGTGCTTGATCAGGTTTTTTTAATAATTAAGCAATTTTATGTATATTCCCACATACCTTGCTGTGTATACCATGGCTAAAATGCCATAGAAAGTAGCAATGACATCTCTTTTCCTCATTCCTGTGCTTGACTTAAGAAGAATTTGGTGAGTCCTCTCCTCTCAGGCAGGGAGATTAGAGGTTATGTCCTACTAGAAACTTGCCTCATTGGGGCAAAAGCTTTCTGGTTTATGAAGGAGAGGAAAGCAGTCCTTGAAAGCAAGCTACCATTCTGTTGAAGATACAGGAGGAGGAAAGGCTCACTTGGTCCTTCTCCTTGTAACATGCATAGGAAAAGGAACACAGAATTTAGAAGCTGAACACTCATTCAAACAGTAGAAAAGCGTAGGATGGCCCGTAGGGAGAAGATGGTGATGCTTGGGACCTCACAGTTTGGGACTTAAAAAAACCAATAACAACAACAAAACAACAAACAAACAAAAAAGTTCAAAAAGTTAAAGCCTTCATGGGGTAAATTTTCTGACCAGGATAGCCAATTCCAGTTCTTCCTGGAGGATAACCTCCTCTTTCTACAGTTTTGTATCCTGTCCAGATGACTCTTTCATTTGGGCAGCCTAGGTAATCCCTCTGAAAACACCTTACTCAGGTCTGCTTGAGCTGGGAGGTAGGTTGCATCTACCTTAAGAGAAATAAATGGACTCTGAAGCTGCCTGGAGATGAGGAGTAGCCATGTGCATGGGGGGAACTGGCAATGAAGTTAATTGAGGGAGATGGCAGGACAGGGGGAAGGAAACTATGGTCTTAAATCAGTTGGTTAGGCTGGGACACGGGAGTGCCTGCAACAGTGCTTTCTGTGGTCCTGTAGCTCCCCTCTACAACTAAAATGAGCAGAGGCAGATCTCTGTCTCACTCAGCACGGGCAGGACCCAGCATCTGATAGCAGTGAAGTGCAGAGAGGGAAGGGGATGGAAGAAGAGGGAGACGGCAAAGTCCAGAAGCACGAGCCGAGTCCCATAGAAGAGAGAAATGGCATTTTTCAGAGCAAATGGCAGTCAGAAATTGCTGAAGAAGGAAAAAGGAAATGTGCTGGAGTGAGTCAGAGTGAATTAAAAAATCAAGAGGAAAAGACAAAATGTTAATTGGCAAAGATGACACAATTTTTAGATAAAAAAAATAATCTGTAGGTAAGCTTTTTATTCAAATGCATTTAAAACCTAACATTTGTTACTTCAAGTGCTCCTAGTTGTCTTTTTTGTCTTACATTTCAAACAGGTAGCATTTGATTGAATCTGTCAGAGTGGAAAGATGGGCAAGCTCCTTGTTTCACAACACAGGGATTTAGTATCTGCTGCCTACAGCCAAGTTATTGCTGCTTTTATAATACCCAAGAGAAAAAGAATGTCATCTTTATTATTTTACTTTTCTGCCATTTTTTATATCAGGATAGTTCCTGATCACCCTGCTGTGTATTTTTTTTTTTTAAATTAAAAAAAAAAAGCAACTGTTATTTTTAAACTCTGTCAAAAGACCATCTCCTTTTCACTTTTAAAGAAATCTAGATTACATCATCCCTTCCAAAAGTAATGATATTTTATACCATTTTCAGAGCAAGATTAATGAATCTGGGTTTTTTTGCTCATGTTTTCCTGCAGAGGCAGTTTTGCTTTACCTGCAGTGTGCATTTTCTGTGTGCCCCATGTTCTTGCAATTTAGCAACAGTCTGTCCTTGAACAAGCAATCTCCTTTATTACAGGATTGTCATTTTCAGTGCAAGTACATAGTCCCACTGTTGCCTGTTTGTATCCTTTTCTTTTCTCCAGAAAGCTTCTCGGCATCTCTAATGTAGATCTCAATAGATACTGTAATTTTATTTTCATCTTTTAGCATCAGTTCAGTTTGCTTCAGATAACTCGTTTGGAATTGCTTCACTGGGCTTCCTATATACAAACTAGTCTCTATACCCATTGTTTCAGAGTTCTTCAAAATGGCTTTGCCATATTAATTTCATCAGTTAAGCTCCACATTATTATGATTTTTTTCTATTTTTATTTGTAAAAGTAGTAATGTCCCGTTGCTGTTGACTTCAGGAACAGGTGATTTCTGTAGAATTTCTACTATCTCAGCGTATGCTTTGTCTGTGTTTATTAAGTGCTGTCAAACTATGCAGCAGGTTGTAAATTCTAGCTTTGTTGTGCTCCATAAAGCTTGCCTTCCTTTTTTTGTCAGGCGTAATATCAGCTATTATATACTATTCCAGTCCCCCACTAGGAGTGAGGGATGCTGTGAGACTGAAGTAGAAATCAGATCACTTTTTTCCAGGCATTTTTGCTGTCTTTTACAGGTATTTTAGTTATTGCTATTAAGGTAAAGGGATTCTGAAAACAGGTATTAAATTACAGCTGGAACTACTTTAAAATAACATTCTCTTGTTAGCTTTTTACCAGAACATAAGAAATCTGACAAAAATCTGACTTCTAAGGCCCCATCTTTAAGTCAGTGCAGCAGTCTCTCGTGTGCCTCAGTCACCGTAGGTACGCTTCCCCAAGACTTGCTATTTGGAAGCAAGTAGCAGTAATGTGGTTTTTTGGGAGGGGAGAAAATAGGAGGGAGGTGAGAAGGATCAGTAGGTGTGAGCAACTTCAAAGTTCCCTATGCCTAAGTGGGATCCTGTGAACAGCGCTTGCGCAAGGTCATATGAAGAGATGTGAGAGCTATCATTTTCCAAGTGGAAGAGATAAAAGAGGAAGGATGACCAGCACTAGGTGGGTTACCTGATCATATCATGCAGAGTTTGCAGCCTGCTTAAGTCATGTTCCTCGTGCCCTGTCTTTCTATGGTGTTTGACACAATAACTGGTCATTGCTTTAAGAGCACAGCATGATGGCATGAAGAAGAAAATTCAGGATTTTTGTCAGACTGTGCATACCCAAAAGTTTTGTCTGCTTATTTCCTTTCACCTCCCTTGTCCTTGCTTCCTTTTCACTCACCCTCACTTGCCTGAAGACAAGATGCCCGCATGAGATGTGTTTCCACTCTCCCTCAGTTACTGGGGTCACACAGCAGCTCTAGGGCTCAGAGACAGTCTCTGGGGGAAAGGCAACACACCAACCATCCAGTTTGCTGTATGTGTTTTACCTGCTGGACCAGTTTTGGCTAAACCAATGGCAATGTCTTTATCTTCCTCTTTCACCTTCAAAAGTTCAAAGGCGTTCACGCCTTCTTACTCGTATGCCACATCTGGAAGTATATGATGTTAAACTTAATGATGTCCTTATGGAGAGAACTGTAGTATAGCCCATTAAGAGTATGGGAAAAAACTGACCGGATCCTGTAAAATATTGATTGCTTTCTGGCTTAAGTTGGGCTGGAGGGAGGTTGCCGTTTTTCATGAGGCACTCAGCACCTCACAGGACTGTGCTCTTTAACTCCACTGTGTGCTTATAAATGAAAAGGATAAGTGAGTGGGAGTGTCTTGTTCCTGCCTCTCTAACGTCCTATAGTTTTACACTGATATTTATAGCTCTGAATTTGTCTGTGCTACAGTAATGCTCCTGAGCTGCTCATCTCCTTGTATAGAAGCTAATCAGTACAGAAGTATTATTGATACCTAACCCCTTCCCTGACTTTAGAGAGGAAGAAGGAATTGAGCTTCTGAAAGCTGTAAAATAAAAAGCATGACTACAGTACTGACTGGCAGCAAGAAAACTTGCATTTAATTCACTTATCGTACCAAGTTAAGTCGTGTTAAAGAAGTTACTGTAAAAGATTCCTCTTCCACTAAGGTTCTGTCATGAGGCTGGTGACCACAATTGTGTGGTTTATCGGGGGACCTGTGCTGAAAGCAGGGATATAGGGTGCAATTGCACACAAATACAAGACACCACACAGCATACTCATTATACGAAGTGCCTCAAGGAGGTGTCCCAAGGGCTCTGTCTTTAGAAAGGCTTAATCCACCTACAACAGATAAAATGTAATAATGGTCATGCCTTTTTGCATTCTCAACCTTTTCCATCCTTACTTACAACATAAATTATAGCTATTCCTTACAGTCAATCCGCAATTAGACTTTGATGTGTTGATAATTGCTTGCATGTAACTCGGTCAACCGCTTTGAGGACCTCCTCATTTTTCTTTTTCTAACATGCATGTTTGTAGTCAGTGGGAGAGCCTGGATTTTCATGAACTACAGTTACAGCATGGCCCTCTTCTACTTTAGGCACATTCTGAAATCCTATCTGGTTTAGAACTGGGCATTAAAGGTAATCTCACATGAGTACAGATAGTTACTAAATAAAAATAGAAACTTACGTTGTAAGAGGTTTACCGTGGCCATTTAAATGCAGTATTTGCCTGAGTTCTAGTCGTGAGCAAGACTCTGAACCTCAGAGAAATAAATGTGAATATAAAAAAAAAGGACACTTTCTGCATAGTAACATGGGCGCCAAAGAATCATTACCAGGTGATGGCCCTGCCCCAGAGATGCACCATTATTACAGCAAATTTATGAGAGAATGCCCATCTGGGCAACTTAGTCTGCATGAATTCAAGAAACTCCTGGGTCTGCAAGGGCTGGATCCACAGCGAGATCTATACATTAAACGAGTGTTTGATATCTTTGATCTGAACCAGGTAAACTTTCTTTTCTTTATTTCTTTAATCTCATACTATTGCTTTGTTTGTGAGTTGTAGTCTGCAGGCTCTTCTTTGTGCTCTGCTCACAAAACTGTTATTGGGGACAGAGTTGCCATTATGGTGCATTAGAGGTGAAGAAGTGGGACTGTGTTGTGAGGGCTTTGAGTAGGACTATTGTTAGTACTTTCCAGAGGCACTTAAAAAATGTCAAGAAACAATTTGGAAAATGAGATGTAATTTGTGATTCACTAGTTTTTTTTCTATCCTGTGCTTGTATGTAAGCATATGAAAATATTAATATGCTCAAATACAAAGTTAAGAAGTTTTTACAGTTATGTTAGACAGAGAGGAAAATACGGTCTGCAATTAACTGATGGTGAAGTGCAGCACAGATAAACAGATTTGTCCAAAGTACTGTATTGAACCTGTGGCAGAGAGGAAAATGTTACTCAGATGAGGAGATCACACACAGTGCCCAAATTATGAGACCAAACAGACTACCAAATGAAGAGGTGAAGCAGCTTCTCCAGGCTATAGTTCTAATTTACCCTCCCTCCTACTGCAATAAGTGCTTGTGATTGCAATCAGCTCTCCGTAATGTAGCTGGCTCCCAGACAGACAATGCATATTTTTTCCTTAAGTGTACAGACAGGGCCAAAGCTCTGGCCTTCTGGTACTTGTGTGTAGCACCTTTCACTAGGTGCAGAAGACCTGCTTCATCACCCATCATATTGCTAACTATCACACCTTTGGGAGACACACAACCTTGGGGGAAAGCGTTTTCCCGTACTGTCTTCTCTCATGTCTCTATTTCAAAATGCTCGGGGTCACAGATACCAGACCAACAAGGGGTGGCCTGCTTCATTACAGCAAACTGGGTGGGTTGGAACAGCAGACCCTCCACCAGAGAAGGCTGTGCGTGTCCAGCAGCAGCATCTCGCCATCTGCCAAACAGGAACTGGACCACACAATAAGAGCAAATCTATGCACTTGCCAGCCTTCACAGCTAAAGTCTTTTCCAAGCTATCACATGCACGGCCATTGACAGACATTGTGATCCTTGAACACCTCTTGGAGGGTCTCAGCATAGCACAGCACCTCTTTCAGCCCCTATAGATATCCTTTTTTTTTTTTTTCTCCAGCTTTTCATATCTAGGTTTGTTGAAAGTTTCGGCTCTCTGTGTAATGTGGAGTTGAGCTGTGGTTACAGTAAGGAGATCACAACCTGTAGATTAGCTTCCAAGCTAAAAGAAAAATGAGTAATAAAAAATCCCACAAAAAGGAAGTAAAGGAATGGGTATTAAACAATACAGCAGCTGGGAATCAAGCTAGAGTGTAGCAAAGCTCAGAAATCTATGCTGATCACTAGCCTGTGAGCATTTGTAAAGGTATGTTAGGTATTGAGAGGATCACGCCTGCTAGGGAAGGATGCAAGGCAAAAAAAATATATCTGGTATGTTTGAAACCAGCATAGATTTTTATTCAGTATAAAAATGGAAAGGAAAGCTCAAGATGCAAAACTTATATCATGAGCCCACAACAGCTTCTTACAGAGCTTTACAGTTTTGTTGCATTTTAATCTCTATTCAGTATAATGATTGCATTTTTGTTACCATATAGGCTGAATTATTATCTAACACTGTTAACAGCACTCTTTATAATTTTAACTATGTTTTTTCCTTCATTACCAAAATTAATGACCGCTATTTTTGAAGTATACTTTTAGAAATGAAAAACATCAATCAAACGCTTTTCAAGTAAATGGATATGATGCTTTTTATGTGGCTAAGCTGGGAATAAAGTGGCAACAGACCAGCCTCTCAGGGCAGGGGAAAGGAATGTTGTATGTTATTGATGAGGTAACGTAAGAGGAACTCCTTATTCCATACAGTCACATTTTGTCCTATACCTTTTCTACAGCTTTTTCTCCTTCCTGGGGTTTTTGGTAGAAATGTCGGATTTGATCCTGAAAAGTGCTTTTAGTTAAGTACAAATTTATGAAGAGTGGTCAATAGATGTCTGACTTGGAGTATCACACTGTGTGCTCTGAAATGGCAGCTATGATTGTACAAATAAGGGGTCATTATCCTTCCATGAAATTGTGTAAAACATTTAGGCACTGTGCAACAATAACCAGGTGATAAATCTTTCATCTCCAAGCCACGTAAGTTAATGGATGCAAATGGTTGCCTGTATAACACACAAATTCAGAAATAATTTGGTCATTTGAGTTTTTGCTTACATTCAGTTTCCTTCGGTACTACAGCAGCTTCTCAGGTTTGTAGATCAAAATTTTATTTCCTTTGCTATGGTATTCTTGTCTGATTGTTGCTTTTTAATAGAAGGGTCATTGTCCCAGTGAATGGTGAAGTGTACAAAACTTCTTGATAGAAATTATTTCCTTTCTCTTAATAGTACTCTTTATATAGAAATGCTCTTTAGCTGGACAGCGAGCAAACTTGAAACTTCTCTCATGCTTCCTCCAGCTGATTTTTATAGATACACGATCTGATTTTTTCCTTATCTAACTTTTTGTGGCCATGGTTTAATAGTGGGGCTTCTACAGTTTAAAATTATTATGACTTCAGTTGCTGAAGCTTATATATAAAAACATATCGTTTGGGGACTAGTTTACAGTCAATCTAAGTGTGGAAAACTTATTCTGGAAAACTTAAGTAATTTAATAAGGTATCCTACTCTCAGCATAAAATATATTTTTCTTATGTAGGCTTCTGTTTTCTCACAAATAGGAATCTGCTTAGAAAGCTGTGCTAAAGTGTCAGGGCTAAATTAATCTACGATTCCAATTATAGCAGCCTAATGCTCCTTGAGTGAAGTTGGGGTCATTAATGCTTGGAAGTATTGAATCATACAACAAGATGATAAAACACTCTTAAAAGGTGCACAGGCTTTCTCCTCTGTGTTTAATGTATGCCCAGTTTAAAACCTCTAGCAGGCAAGGTGTGGAATATTAACCTCATAAGATGCCAATGGGACTTGGTGGGGTGGGGGGCACAATTACAGCTATGAATTGCATTCCATCTCCTTGTTACCCTTGTTGCTTCCAGCTGAAGTCTGTTACCGACATCCTTATCCTACTTAGGACTTCCATAAAAAAAAAAAAAAAAAAAAATTGGCAGTAAACTAGGAACAGTTAAAAAAGAATTATGGCAGCGTGGTAAGTTTTTTTTGACAATTTGTGACAGATTGAAAGCCTAGTGGAAGCTTGTTTCACTCAAGTCATCTATAAAAATACCAAAAAGAATTCACTTGCAAGCGAAACCTTATCGTTCCCTGGATTTCTTTAGGGTGGAGATAATAGAGTAGTTCAGTTGCCCACTCATGGAAATGACTATGGTGAGTGCACGTAGTACAGGGAGGGGTACATCTTCACAGCACAATTCAATGTTATGTAGAGATTGAAGTTACCCTCTGGTCTTGGCAGACTGTGTAAGCTCAGAGCATTGCACTAACTTACCATGCCAAAGAGGCAATGCTGTGGCTGTATGGCTTCTTGGACCCAGTTATCTTGTGTGTTTATATGTGGCAGAGCATAGTGCTGTACAGGTATTCACGCCTCTGGCTCAACAAGAGTGCATCTGTTCAATGTATAAAAGCTGTTTCCAGTCAGTGCCTGTTTCTATTGGAGATTAGTGACATAAGCTACGTCCTAAAAGCTTTCTTGTCAGGAACATACTAAATAAATGTTAACCATTTCTGGTGTGTCTCTTGTGCAGACCACCAGCTGTTTCATAATTAAATGACCTTATACACCAACTATGAGGATGTCTTTAATTTTTCCATGTTTCTTAAAAACAAGGGTTCTATGTCAAGACTTTTCATCCCTTCTTTGACCTCCGTGGGATGCTTTGTTAATAATTAAACAAACAAACAAACAAATATGGCAGTGAATTTTGGAAGTTGTTCTTCATCATTCTTAGCTCCAGTGAAAAATGAAGTTGCTGAATGTTCAGAACTATAATTGCAAAGTTAACTTTCCTTGAGATTATCACTAGGAGTGCAGGAGGTAGCATTTAGGCAAACATTTTATTCACGACTCATACATTAATACTTGCAAGCGTTATTTATACAATGGCATTGGCAGTATAATAAATGGTGGGTTTATCTTTTGCCACAGCTTTCCAATGAAGGCCTTCAAAAATAATGTTTTTATTAAAATACAAGTGCAACGGAGTTCATTTTTTGAAAGAGTCCCTATATTAGGTCATTTTAGGGAAAAATGATCTCAGTCTTCTTCACCCTTAAGCTATTTGTAATACAAAAATTAAAAAGCTGCAACCACATACAAGTAAGCTGAATTCCTCCTACTTTTTTTATTCCCTCTGCATCGCAGTCCATGCATAACTGTCATACAGTCCAGCTGATGAATTTTAGAGAGAAAACAGTTATGTTTCTCTAAGATACTTCAGTAGTTGCCAAGTATACTGATGTATACTTGGTTTTCTGTAAGAGTATGTATCATATTTCAGAGAGATTAGATCCTTCAAAATGAGGTTACACCAATGTTAAAGGACAGAGCATATCTAGACAATTGTCTGGTGTATCCATAATATATTGGAAGTATTAGTTGTTTTTAAACAGAACTAGGGTAACATTCTATAGTCAGCACTGCCGCAGTTTAACACTTACTCTAAAAAAAAAAAATCTTCTTTCTTCAAATCAGAAACCCAGATCGTTTCCATCCACTTCCACTGGCTGGCAGATAGGTTTTCACACCACTAAAATAAAAATTCAACATGTAAGCATAGATTAATTGATAAATTGGTTTCTTATGACCTGTGAAGGATAAAATTTGCATAGCAATTTAACATGTGAAGCACTGTACTGAAAATGGGATGCTGCGATTGTAGTTCTCTTACTGCTTATTTTGGAATTAATTGAAACTAACTATAAGAATAAGCGTCTGTTGCTTTGTAAGAAAATTGAATTTTAAAACGTAGGATATACTGTGAAAAGCAAAGATTAATAGGTATGTGGCACCAAAGGAAAATTATGCAAGTTCAAGGATCTTCTGTTAACATTTTATAAAGCATTGGACAGTCCTCAAAAGAGAACATTATTTTCTGTTACACTTCTTATGCAGAGATAAAGTTGGTAGACGCAGAAAAATGGACACTCCACAGCAAAGGGTTTAAGAAATCTTTAGATAAGGATGTCAGTCTTTAGTCATCTTTCTAGTTTGTGCTTTTTCATTTAAAATTTAAAGTAGTTCTGTGATAAATTAGAGTTCATCTGACATCGTTATGCAGATTAGAACTATTAAAAAGATTTTAAAAGGAATCCATTTTAAAATCTAAAGAAGAAAGTTAAAACAGGCTGTTTGATGTAGAACAGGTAAGAAATGCAAAAATGTTACATCAATAGAACTTTGTTGTGTGTCAAAATGACTGCATAGCAATGTAAACTAAATCTCAAGCTACATCTCTTTTATATTTTTTTTTCCCTGAAGAATAAGAGTTTCCCTTCACTCCTCATATTTTGCACAATGCTGATAAATGTTGGGAGGCAGACCACCATTTCTTTTTTCCTCATCCCAGCTCTTTCCCCACTGTCCTGCTGTGTCTTTATAGTTCTGATTTTCAGGTAGACTTTTCATCATCTGATTCTGTGTTCTAGCTATAAATAGATGTTATCCTCTCTGGTTATAGGAACATGAATAGGATTAGCCAAGTATATCTTCTCAGGTATTATAGTAGAAGGAAATGCAAATCATTTGGCCGTGAAATTCTCTATGGAAGCAGTGGTTGCACCTCATATTCCAAGAAAAGTGGGCCAATGTTCACAGATAGATGTAATATTTTTCAGAGATGTTTTTATAATTAATGCAAGTCATTCTTCATTTGACTTTCAATTTTCTTCTCCCTCCATTTTTTCCCCCTTCTTAGGAATTTTGAAAAACATAGGAACATTATTTTCATTGATATGAGGCAATTAGTTGCTAGATTCTACTGAAGACATTATTTTGTTAAAGTTTGACATGGCCCAACTATGCAACAGTTACCTACCGCTATGTGATAGCTGCCTTCCATGTTCTTATTGAAGGCACAAAGAGCTCTTAAAAGATGAAATAAAATGACTGCTAGTGAGCAATACTTGGGTACTATCAGTGAGCACTATCTGGAACCGAAATATTGTTTCCACCTCTTGTGGGATTAATTATAATGGCTCGGGGCATCTTTGCTAACTGTCCTTTGCTGGAAAATCTGATCTTCATTTGGGCTTCTTTCTCACATTGTCTTGCTCTGATGTGTCCTCAGGACCAGGAATAGCTGCTGTAATATGAATTGTCAGGCTGTCTAAGAACTGCCTAGAACGTTTGCTGCATCCTTACATGTTTGCAGGTATTACCAAAGTTGACATAATAGAACTGGGTGCAATAGTTAATAGATATTCAAAGCAGGGAGAGAAGCGGTGATAATTATAGAAATATTTTCCTAAGCTTTCCGGAACAACTTTCTTTTTTTGTATCCTAAGTCTTTAAATAATTGTGCAAACATAAGTTCAGCTGCACACATAATTTTAGGGATGTCTTCAGGCTGAAATGACTCTCTCAACAAGTACACTTTTCTTAATTTACGGTAACTAGACAGCTTAACCATGTCTGTAAGGTTCCAGCAGCAACATCTGCATTACACACTACAATATGGGGCCAAGAGCCATATAAGCTGGTATTGTAGTTGGCAAGACATGCATCGTTTTATGCTGTTTCTTTTCCGTGGTTCTTGTGTTGGCCCAGCATGTGTGGATAGTACTACCACTTTACCCAGAGAAGTGTAACTCTTGCTCTTGCACATTTTGAACCCTAAAAGAAAATAAGAATCAACCTATTTTTTAGCTAGAAAGAATTATTTTGTCAGAAGTAACAAAATTCTACAGCTCTCGCTTCCTGAAATATGCAGGCTTTTTGGAGTTGACATGCATATATACATGTACAAATCCTTTTCCCGTTAGTTTCAGACACAATCCAACAAAAGCAACAAAAACAACAAAGCCAAACTATTTGCTTCCCCTTAATCTCGAGTAATGTTGCATAAAACTATCTCAAATGGAAAGTAACTAGCCTGATTATTGTAAATAAGGAGAAAGTTAAATTATGCTTTGCTCTGTTTAAGGCAGTGCCTTAAGTGCCTTCAAAAGGTACTGTACCCTTATAAGAAATTCCATGGAATAGAAACTATCTTCTATGAATATTTCACCTGGTTCCGTGAAACACTATTTATTTATAGATTGTCTTAAAGAATGTCTTTGTTCTTCTTAACTATCTCCAGAATTTTTTTACATCCAATTTTATATATTGATTCCAAAAAGGAATCTATTACTTTGTAAGGACTTCCCACAATTACTGGTGCAATTTCACAATCTTAATTTTTTTTCTAGTGATTTGGCACAGGACTTACTGCTATGATTGTACTAACTTATGCTATAATAATGTGTCATTATCAGCTAAAAGCCTATGTTAACATTATCATTAAAATCATCACTTGCTTAATGTCAGTACAGTTGAATTCTTCACTATAGGATTTGATGTTATTATCTAAAAGTTTTAGACCAGTGGTAATTCTCCTGTAGCAGCACAGCACCATCAATCATGGCAGGCTTATTCTTTATATGGGACATTAAAGTGAGGTCTGTCTCAGATTTCTATTAGAGCGTTGCAGAATTCCATTCCTTTTTTTTTGCATTTCAAAAAGGGTAATCTGAATGTCCAAGAATCTTTCTCTTTAAAAAAAAAAATAATTCAAAATATTCATGTAGGCAAGCGCTATTAAGTAATATTCCAGTTGAATTTGCCTTGCATCATAGTCTTGATGCTGGATTGGATTAGATTGAATTGGATTGGATTAAGCTATGCGATGGGACAGCAGTACTCACAGCGCACACCACGAAGTGTCCTCATGTCACTAAATAGCCCCTTCCTTGCCATCTGCGCACAGCGTGTCCAGGCTCACTGTGTTTGCCATAGATATTTGCTGCGCTTGGCCAGTAGGTCCATCACACTGTAGAGCATGCCTGGATCAAAGACATGGTTTGTGCATGGTGCAAGTCCAGATGTACTACATTTATCAATGCTCTAGCAGCTGGCTGTCAGGAGTCCCCTTTTACACTAGGACCCAGCACCTGAGATCCCCAGGTTAAGACGGCGTGGCCCATAGATCCTGTATGAAGCTGTAATGCCAACTATGTTGCACAAGAGACCTAGAGAAAATGAATCACTGCATTGGATACAGAGAAATCAGTAGCAAAGTATACTGTGTATAGAAAGAGAGGAATATGAAAGAATGATGACATTCAATTTTATCTAAAAATAATCTTCCTTGTCTATGTAGTCTCCTACTGAGTTGTGCTGAGTTCCTACATTTCCTGACTGTTTTTAAACCAAAAGAAAGAGTTTAGAGTTGTTCCCTCTGCAATTACTCAGTGACCAATATTACATATCAGACTGAAGCAATTAAACTTTTCTAACAACATGTTGCTGTGGTTTAACCCCAGCTGGCAACTAAGCACCACACAGCTTCTCGCTTACTTCCCCCTGGTGGGATGGGGGAAAGAATCAGAAGAGTAAAAGTGAGAAAACTCGTGGGTTGAGATAAAGACAGTTTAATAAGTAAAGCAAAAGCTGTGCATGCAAGCAAAGCAAAACAAGGAATTCATTCACCACTTCCCACCAGCAGGCAAGTGTTCAGCCATCTCCAGGAAAGCAGGGCTCCATCATGCGTAACGGTTACTTGGGAAGACAAAATGTCATAACTCCAAATGCCCATCCCTTCCTTCTTCCCCCATCTTTCTATGCTGAGCATGATGTCATATAGTCTGGAATATCCCTTTGGTCAGTTGGGGTCAGCTGTCCTGGCTCTGTCTCCACCCAACTTCTTGTGCACCCCCAGCCTGCTCGCTGGCAGGGCAGGGTCAGGAGCAGAAAAGGCCTTGACCCTATGTAAGCACTGCTCAGCAATAACTAACACATCCCTGTCTCATCAATGTTGTTTCCAGCACAAATCCAAAACATAGCCCCATACTAGCTACTATGAAGGAAATTAACTCTACCCTAGCAAAAACCAGCATGCATGTGTCTGGTTTCTTTGAAAATTTCATTAAGTGTAAACAAATTAGCATGTACTGTGCAGCTTTCACTGAGTTTAAAAAGCACTTGGAGCATATTAGTACCATCACCAGCTAACAATGTAATTTTGTCACATTACGTGAACAGGCAATGAAGATTAACTTTGTACAATTAATCATAATTACTTTTAAATACTACTTGTTATGTAGATAATGGGGAAAGTAATTTTAACAATAAACAGTTCAGGAATCTGCTCCTTTTATTTAAAGAATTTTTAAGTAAAAGTGCAACTGTCTTTTTTTCTATTTATTTTCTTATTAATTATGAACAAGAGCAGTTAGAGGCTACTCTAGGCTTATATTTTCTTCTTTTTCCCCTTTATCATTTAAGTGTTATCATTAAGAAACATCTGAAACTATGCAATCATGATTCACACATTTGTTGGTGCCAATGATGTTGGTGAACCACACTTTGGAAATAATACTTGCATAACAATGCAGCAGAAATCGGATGATATGTTGCAAACTAACTTGGCTGCAAACTCATGTAATGACAACAAAGTGGTAACTGCTTTCTTGTGACAAAACATGATCTATAATCTCCCATTTTTTACAGAAATAAAAAAATGCCTACTAGGTAAAGAAGGTAGAGTATTAACTTTTTCCTTCCCTGAGGTCCTTTATCTGATAATACCAAGTAGTTTAGGGAATGATAGTATATGTTTTTAACTCTTGCATACATCCCTTGAGACATTAATTCCTAAAAACATTACTTAGGAGCACCCAAGATAGAGACAGCACCCAAAGAGAGCATCTTTGCCACTAGAACACATGTATGTCTTCAAAGTTCTTTTCCTGGAGGTTTGTCCTGCTGCATTCTTGTGTCAAGGAAGAAAAATTTGCTTGAATTGTCAGCAAGAAATTTGCTGAAAAATGTGTTATGTGGTCATGGCTGCATTTTTTAGTTTTCTCTGTCTTGCCTATTGCTTTGTTTTAAGTTGGGAAAGATGCTCCTAAAAGCACAGGCAGAGGCTCAAAATTAGGGGTACAGAAAGATGAACCCCACCATCCAGGAGACAATGGCAGAGGGCTCAGTCCTTGAGAACATGCTTTCCTCAGCACAGCCCTCCCGGGCACTGCTGTGCCCTGCTGCAGGCTCAGCGCAGGACCCAGCCCAATGACTTAGTGACTTCCCTGTCTCCCTGCTTCTCCAGTAATCTTGAAAGAAAATCATGAGTGATGGCAGGGTGTTGGGGAGTAGTTACTAATTTTAAAGAAATAAAATTGTTTGCCATCTTAACATTTTGGATTTCACCAGTTTTTACCAGGGCAGCCTACAAGCCTGAGAGCCAAGATAAATAGCTGGCTTTGCATTTCCAGCTCCTCTAATACAAAGTTCCTGGTATTGTCTTTGTCCCCAAATCTCGCAGGTCCTCTTCGTCTGGGCAAAGCAGAACCTTGTGTAACAGTCTGGTGAATACAGCCTCACCTCTTTATATAACTGTGGGTAGGCAACTGTCACAAAACCACTTAATGATCTGCAGTTCCTAATTCCCTGCTTCATTCTTCATCCTTATCTAATAGCCTTTGCTTACTGAGGGTTCCCCCTACCCAGTGACAAACACCAGCTTTGTTTACTTAGGAACCCGGTGATTCTGGCCACAGTCTGTAGGGAATCTGGAGCTCTCGCCAAGCCCCAAACTCCAATATCAGCAATATCAGACCTTAGGGACGTGTCAAAGCAATAGAGCTCAGAAGTAGCTCTGTATTTCTTCAATAATGCCTGTGCAGCCTTTGAGGAACAGCTGAAATTCTTCCTTCAGAAGTAAAAAGAAAGCAAGGAAACAGGGGAAGATGAAATGGAGCAAAATGAATTCTCCTTTAGTTTTCTGAGGGCAGAGAAAGCAGCGCTATATTTGAAATTGGGTCTAAAGAGAAAGAGAGAAGCACATAGGATTAGCTATAAATTTCACAGTTATTCTGAGCTGTTGTAATCTGCCGTTTGACCTGTGCCCCCTCCCTCTGCCTTATGAGGTTTAAGTAGTATTCTGAAAGACAGGGGGTGGGGAGGGAAGGTGGCTTAATGTCCTAAGCTCTAGGTTTGAAATACCTAGACTGTCTATATTTGCACACTTGTTAATCCTGCTAAAGCCTGTTGAGCTAGTCTCCTGGTGTCAGGTTGAGTTTAGAGATTTTCCAGGAGCAACCCTGAAAACAGGACGCGGCTTACTGTGTACAGACTCACTCTTCACAGAGTCCTCAGCACACCAAGCTAAGACAAGGGGTTCACTCATCGTAGGGTTTCGCGGGGACAGAAATCTGCCCTTCCCACACGCATAGCCATGGTGTGCTGTGGGAGATGGCTGGCCTACTGTCCCAGTACCACTGCATCCACACGGGTAGGAAATCGCCTTCTGGTAAGAGCCAGGCAGACAAAACGCCGAGTTCAATTCATTCTGGCTGAACCTCGAGTTACCATGCCATTAAAGATCAGCTGTGTACTCACAGCTGACAAGTCAATTATTTTTAATCCGTGTTCAAATAGTTTGAAGCTGTAAAAGTTTTTTAAGGAGCTGTGAAGATTAGCAATGTTATTCTGGGAACCGACGGGTAAATGCCCTCTTACGGCTCTGGGGCTGGGGTATTAATGGACAGCCGTTGTGTAACGCTGCCATCCCTCCCTGCCCAGCTTTGCCCTCGCAGGACACACATCCTTATCCTCACTGAACAAAAAACGAGTGGCCTGCACGCAGGCTGACATTCTGAAGCCAAAACATTCCATAAAAATATAAAATTAAATTGCTTTCTCATCAGGAGATCCAGTAGCCGATGAACAACTGAAACTGGGCCTGGGGTGGTCAGGGCTGGTGGTGCCCTCAGGGCCATGAGGATCATTTTTATATCATCAGCAAATTCTCATTCCAGTTTTGGAGCTGCCTTTTGTCTTTGTTTTATGAATCCAACTGTTCCAAGCAGCTTAAAAAAAATCACTCGTCATTGAAAGCAAAACAAGTTACAAAAACACAGCTTCAAAGGGTACAAACACATGCACAACCATAATGTGTTCTTAAGCTTCTAGCTCATCTGGTCAAGCCGTTAAAGAGACTAGAAAAAAAGTGTATCTTTTTATTAAGTCTACTATGCTAAGCGGAAAGTCCAAAACACTATGGGGCACATAGAAGAAGTGTTGAACCCTTTTTTTTTTTTTGGTGTCTCTCCAGCTCACTCCTCAGCATTGGAGGAGGAGATTTCTACCCCCCTGTTTCACACCATATCCAGAGTGGGTAGGTACCCTGTGCTCTCACCCCAGCTGGCTCTGCACACACAGGCAGGGAAGGCAGCTGGACCTCACCACACTTCCAGACGCTCATGGTATCCGAGCGTAATTGTGCTGGAGCCGAAGATGGCATGGCCAGCGCCATACAGACATGGAAAATAAGCCTTTGCGCGCAAAAAATGCAGCCAGCACCCTAACCTGCTAAGCTGTCAAATAAGCAGGTTTCACCAGCATTAACTCCATTTAATAGAAATACTAGAAATTTGCCCTTTGGAATAAGAGAGTAAAGCACCAGAAGTAAATTATTTATATCTTCCACCACTGGTAATCAGCCCTGCTTATTATATTGTTGTGGGTTTTTTTAATTTTATTTTATTATTTTTACAGTAGCCCTTTCCTTGTGAATTACTGACTTCCTAATGAGCAACAGATACTTTACCATGTGCACAGCACAGAGTGAAGTTTTATAGAGCCTGGAGACGTGTAAGGACCTACCTAGATACTTGTATTGTGAATGGCTATAGAGCAGCAGATGGGTAAATTAGCACGGCAGTATTCTTCTAATAACATCATAACACATTTATTGTATTATTTGTTGTAGTCACAGAACCACAGGATGATCTTCATAGGTTACTGTTATGATTTTTTTCATTATTTAATGTACTGTTCCGAGGCTCTTGGATGCTACTGTAAAAAGCGCAGTATTTCTCTTTATCTGAGAAAGCTCTGTATATGTGTAACAAGATCGCCATAGCCTTCTGCATCACATAAATGTTTTCTTTTTTACCTACAACATATGTCTTTTAGTGTAGAAAGGGAAAACTACATTTCTCATCAATGCTTTTGCGCAGTGCTTCTGGTTCCACATCCTGTAGATAAACATGCCTGCCTTCTCAGGATTTCTACTCCTGATGCACTGGCTGCTGAGGGTTTGTCGCCAGTGGTCTTTGCACGTCTACAGAATGTGGCTGGGGCTTTCCTAGAAATTACAGTATCTCTCAGGTGTTTTTCAGAGGTGGGGAGTTTTTTGACCTGGGTCTTCAGTCCCTATCTGCTTGGGGCAGGCTAAATGATGCACCAGATCAGAATTTCATAGCTGAACACGTTAAGATGATTATTACCTTTTCCAAGCTTCTGATATTTTGTTAGAGCAACAACAGTGACACCAAGCCACAGGAAGAAAGTGAACAAAATACTATTTTCCAAAATCCCAAGTGAAATGTAAGGGAGAAAGAAGAAAATTAATTATAGACATCCAGTAATCCTAAAATTAATCTGTAGTTTCAATAAGTGGTATGAAATGCAACAAAAAAGCAGCAATGTGAAATTATCTATACCACATTCTCAATAGATCTATCAAATCAGATGATGGAAATATAATCAGCAAAACAAACTTTGCCCTCCAGTAAAATAATTGATGAGATGCTTCTTGGAGTAACACTTGGAAAACTGAACTTCAAGCTGGTGTGCCAAAAAGAAGCACAAAGTTTGTGGAAGATGATGTGTCATTTTTTGGTAAAGCATCTGTTTTTAATACTGGCATAATCTTGTTTGAAAACTATATGCAGTTACTGCCAAATTTAATTTAATGCCAAACAGTGGATGGATGGTGTCTTTGCCTTCGCTGAGTTTGCTGTGATTGCAATTACAGTAAATCCAGCAACCACAGCAGAACCTGCACAAAGAGTCTGTGAAGTAATTGTCAGTCTGCACAAGTTATGCACGCACCGTTTCTGCATGTACATTGATTCCAGTGTGTTTGAAACACTGGATTTACCTCTTACGTGCCACTCAAGGCCGAACAGCCTTGCACAGAGGTCAAAAAGAGCACTGCAAGTACAGCAGTGAGTCATACTGCACCTTTACAGGACTTCTTTTCCTTTAGTTGAGGCTTGAGGGCTGATTAATGCCTGCTGGTTGTAAAACCTCAAGTGGCAAGACTTGTGTTGGCGTATGACAATAAAAATAAGTAATGTACTAAACCTACTAGATATTCATCCAACCTTCTCTTCTCAGTCACAGGCCATCTGAATCCGATGACGGTCTTTCCAAGGTTTTCCAAACAATTGGATTCTGACCAACATAAAGATCACAAGATTAAATTTAACAGCTGTTAATTCTTTTCATATGGACATGAGAAACAGCTGGAGCAAGTACTCTCCAAATTCAGCAACTGTTTCTGCCATCCTCACCACATTTTTACAGAAACAGAGGAACTTTAACAGTGACATAGACCACCTGACCATGGAGGCCTGTCCTTGACAGGTTTCCATAACCAGATTCAGAGAAGAAAGCAGAAAATATGGAATTAAAACAATCTGAAATGCTCATTCCCTATGAATATCCCCCAATCCTCATTATTTAGAGATTAGTTTATGACTGGAGGGCTTTATATCTCACGTAAAATGTATTAGTCAAAGAGACCTGATGTTTATATGGAAAAAACATAGTATCTGGAGTTCATGGCAGGTTACTGGTTACCATGTACAACACGTGCTAGATGATCTCTCAGATGAGTAACACCTGGAGAAGCTCTGTTGCATTGGAAATCATCTGTAGTTCTGCAGTACCCATACAAATATAAGCAACTCCACTGCAGACATCTCATTAGTACCAAAACAGATATCCCAGACTCCTCTTTTTCACACACGGAAGTCTACCACAAAACTGTTTCTCTTCTCCTCAAAAAACGTCAATAACAATTGCTCAGAACAGATTTTCCCCCCCACCCCTACTGCTCCCAGCTTTCAGGGGAGAACAAAACTGCCTGTGCTAATGCCCCCTCCTATGGTGCTTCCAGTTGAGCACCTCCTTTTTAAACACCACAGGGGATTTCTATGTTAAGGTGCTTTATAAATCAGTGTGTATTATAGTGAATTCAATGACCTGTTTCTGTGAAATTGCCAGAATGAATAGAAAACCAATGTTGTTAAATAGTTTGTGGTGTTTTTTCTTTTTTTTTCTCTCTCTCTTAGGATGGATTTATAGACTTCTTGGAGTTCATAGCTGCAATAAATTTGGTTATACGAGGGAAAATTGACCAAAAATTGAAATGGTATTTTAAGCTATATGATGCTGATGGAAACGGATGTATTGACAAAAAAGAACTATTAAGCATATTCACGGTAAGGAAGTTACGACCAATAGCAATAGCATTTGACATAGTGTGCTGCCCCTGAAAAAGTAGTTCCATCATGTGTTTTAAATGGATTGTCTGTACTTTACCTAATGTTTTACAGTTGTAAAACCAAAATTTTTCTGGCCAGCAAAACTCCTGCCATTAGTTTCTTGCTTAATGAAGTAAACATATCTATGTAGTATTTTACTGTAAACCATAGTGCTACAGATACAATGCTTTACTGAAAGTGAAAAACTGTAGGAACAGTGAGACATTATTGTGATAAACTATACTATAAGGCAGGGTAGAACTGAAGCAGCATAATGAATAAAACAGCTGGTTACAAGTGTTTGCGCCAGTCTATTGTGAAAAACTGAACTTGCTGTAAGAAATGACACATATTTTATCAAAAATATTCCAATATTTTAATTTTTTGAAAGGTTTTTATATTTTTTTTTTACTACAATGCCATTACCCCTATTTTAAAATTAAATTGGGGAAAATAATTTTATCATTAGATCATGCAGTGAAATTTGGATACAAATATTGTAGAGAATTTTGCAGAAAATGGGTCAACTTCAAACCCATAAAACCAAAGCAGTGTAATTCCTTCTTTAAAATTATTTCTGTATTTTTCAACTTGCTCTACTGAAATAATATTTTGGACTTCAGTAGCTGCTTTCATCCAAAAGATATTACAGGGTTCCTTGCAAATACGAATGACTTAATACTGCTCCCTAAATGTACAGGACTCATTGCAGATCAAGGTTTTGCTTAGGGAGCATAAAATCTAAATAGGGATTTAATGTCATAATAAATAAGGAACGTACTTTGCCTGAATTCTGTATTACTGCTGGTGCCTGTTAGATGCTGTTAGAGACTTTCAAGACCTGCTGCCAAAATTAAAAGGAACTGGAGCCAGATGGAGCCACAAGGTCAAACAAAGTTGATGCATCACCTTCTAAATAGCAGCTTTCTAAAGGTAGAAGGAGAGGCTGCATCTCCCAGATTTCTCCTCATTTAAGACCGACGATGTCTTTCTTTTACAGATATTCTCCCTCATTCTTCAGCCAGAAGCAATGAGGCAACTGTGTTTTGTCTTGGGCTTTATCTGAAAAGAGAATTAAAATCCCTTTAATGTAAAGATTTCTTTTTCAACTTACCTGATTTTAAAACCAGTTTAAACCTGTGTATTTTCTCCTCTTTTCGAGTACGAGAACTTTAACTTAAACCTGCCTAAGTTTTGACCTAGGCTAGATTAAAATCCGTGGGCTCTAAACAAAAAAATAAAAATACAGGCTCACAGCCATTAAGGGTCCTGCTTATACTAAGTATCAATAAACAAGGGATTGTCCAAAAAGATATGTCATATTTGAGACATTAATTTTAAACCACAGAAGTCCTATTAAAACTTCAACTGTCCCTACAGCTATGCAAACTTTGGACCAGCAGATCACTACCAACCAAAATTCCTTCCAGACAACCATGCACCCTCTCAGTGCCTTTTAACAGCCCAGTTATTTTATTATTTAAGGTGATTCTGTGGTAGTCAGTGATTTAAGTACTTCAGGAACCACTGCTTTGCTCTTAGCACTACAACAAATGTGTGTTAGAGGTACAACCTTCTTCTGAAGACTGCATCAGGGTCAGACATATGCTTGTTGCTTCTGGACCCCTGCCATTAACATATAGGCTCCTATTTTGTTAACCTGAAAAACTACTGTCTCAGTGAATAGGATAAAATTTAGCAAAAATATTCATGTATACACTTACTCCAAATATTGGGTCACTTTGCCACAGAAATAGTAGAAGGGAGACTTCTGGTTTTCTTAATTTCTTTGGAGGACAAGTAAATTCTACCAACTTCCAGGACTGCTGGTCTGACTTTATTTGTGATTACTAAGTTAAACATGTCTTAATAGAAAAATTACTTAGGCTTTCTCCTCATGTGCTTTCAGCTGTGAAAAAATAATACTATATTTAAATCACACAGGCCACAGGGCACTCTCCAAAGACACAGAACTCTCTAGGGCCAGATAAAAATTCTGGTATGGAATCTAAAGTGTATTGCAGAGCAGAGGTGCCACATGGTTTCAGAAGACCTTCAGAGATATGTAAATTAGTCTGTAATCTTCAGGCTGTGTGATGTTAATTAAATTTCCAATCCTCATTACTGAAGATTTACTTGAAATAGCTATTTATTTAGTGATTTTTGAAAGGGTTGGTGCACTAAAGAGCTGCATTACAATTACTGCCTTAGCCAGTGTATTGTTTTTACAACTTGATGGAAAAAATCTGAAAGAACTTTCTGCATTCCTTCCTTCAGGCTATCCAGGCTATTAATGGCCACACCAACATGTCTGCTGAAGAGTTCACAAACATGATATTTCAGAAGATAGATGTGAACAATGATGGTAAGAATCTTAGTTTCCTTGGCATTGGCAGGGATTTCCCCCCATAAGGAAGCATGGGATCAAGAGGGAAGTTGAACACACTACTGAAGAACTGACTTTTAGATGAACTGAAAGCCTGAACTTGTTTTTCTTTACCCATATTGCATCAGCTTTACAGCAAAGTGTAAATCAACTGTATCAATTAAGCTGACATAGGAATTACATGCAGTAGGGATTAAAACATGGAGGTCTTGCACTGTTCATCCAAAACGCCAGTGCTCTGGTTGCAGAGCAAAATAAAAATGTGATCAAAGCATCTTTTTAGTATATTTATGTTGCCTTAATCTATCTAAAATGGATAAGAAAACCAATTAAGATGCAGGGTTGCACGTGCTCTGGCATGTTCTAAAGACTGGACAGCATATTGCATGTCCCTTGAAGTCTGATTGTTAACACATGCTAAGACACATGCTACTGTTTTCTCTCAAGACAGCTAGATTAAGCCAATTGGACTTGCTTTTGGAAACTATAACTTTAATGCACTTCTTCAGAGTTGTTTGCAATAGAAAACTTGTCACACGAATGTCTTCCCTCGTATTTATAATATAATCATGAAGATTCTCATTCTACTGGCAATTATGTTTTACAACAATTACTGCAATCATTGACAAATTAGGAATATTAGGAAAGCACTGCTGAGCAAAAACAGATCCCAGCCAGGTATTTTGTTAATTTTTTTTGTTTATTTTTCTGGTCTTATTTAGTGTATTAAGGTTACTTTTTAAAAAGCTGTTCACAATATATAATGAAAGTATGAACAGTGATCTTCTGATGCATGGAAATAACTTGTAGAGGATTTTTTTCCCCAACTGCTTGGCCCGTTTTTTGGGTGAAGGCAAATTACCAAAGGACTCCAAATAACATATAGTCATATTCTAGAATCTAACCCAAATTCTATGATTATTCATACTTTGGAACCTGCTTGGCCATATGTTTACTGCAAATAATAATTGTATCTGAGCTAGACCATCAGCTGAAAAAATAACTTTTGTGTCTTAGGTTTTAGCAATGAAATGCCAGAACATGAATTATTCAGAATTATCTTCCTGATACTCCCATTTCAAACTGCTTTCACAGTTAGTTATTTTTTAAACAGCTACAAACCAGCAGGACTAGCTCTACCTGAGGAATGGGACAAATTTAACCAAGTTTAGCTTAAACTATGCTACCTCCTTGTAGTTTCTTATTAAAGAAAAGGGCAAATAGACAAATAAATTGTAATGTCTTTCCTCACATTAAAATGCAAGAAATAATCCCATGGTTGTAGGGAGCATTTCTTAAAACAAATCTCCTGATGGTTTTGCAATTTATTTTCATTATCTCAAAGAAATCTGAGACCCGTCAAGGTCGCAGTGAGTCTGGGCATGCCAGTGTAATCACATCTCACTGGTAACTGCAGTGGGTTTTGTATGCTTGCACTCTGGTACTGGTACTTTGAAATATATAGCCTGGGATCGAGAGGAGGGAATTCAAGATTAGTTGACCTGCATAAGCAGGAAAATGACGCAACGTGTCCATCTGACAAGTCTAGGAACCCTGCCCAGCCAAAGACCTCAGTCAAAGGCAATACAGAGGGAAGGAGATGGGAAGTAAGAGGAGTGCCTGGGATAGAAGAAGAGATCGGAGAAAGTGAGTGGATGAGTGGCAAAGCAGGAGGAAGCAGACAGGCATAGAGAGACAGCTTGTTCGGTCTCTGCTCCCGGGATGACTACATAAGGGCACTGGGGTTGAAATAGGAGGTGTGAACATCCTCAGGGCCACTGTGTGCCAGACCCTAGAGAGGGTCTTACTCCTCTCACTGAAGCCTAAGACTTCTGTCAAATGACATCTTTCCACTTTGATAGCATGTATATGAACCTGCTCACCAGTGCAGTGAGGACCCATACAACTTTACTGCCCATGGGTAGAAAGTAGGTTTCATATTTTTGAAAAGCTGATCATTTTCCTTTTTCACATTAGATGAAGCTTCCAAGTTGTCATGAGCAAAAAAAAAAAAAAAACCACAAAACACAAAAAACCTCTGGGGAGTACTTAAATCCAAAAATACCCAAAAGTCATCTAGCTAAGCATTCACCAAAAGTGCATGAGACTTGAATTACTGCTCCCCTGCACCTTGGGGCTCTAAGTCATCCAGCTATCTTCCTCTTCACCTGGCCTCTTGTCATTTCTTATTTCAGTGAGAAATCATTCATTGTTGTGATTTTAACAAGAAACTTTATACCCTTCTCAGAGGAAAGAATCAAGCTCTTCCGATTAAACCAGGCTGTTTCCCCTTTCAGAGAAAAACACTGGAATAACTTATAACCAGAGAATTGTGTACACTCCTGTGTACAACATGAGCAGCCACATGCCTAGGACTGGTCTTTGCCTTTTCCAACAGGGAAGGAAGAATTAAAAAAGGAATAATGCTAAATGATATTCCTGCTCCTCAATAAGAAAAGATTTTATAGCTGTCATGACTTTGACATGAGCCAAAAAAATCACGCTCTAAATGACCATTTTGTTTGCTTGGAAGAACTTTATCTAATCAAACCACTTAACCGATTTTATTTTACTACATCTAATCATGGCTCTAAATAATCCTAGTAGTCAACACAGGGAGTATCCCTGGTAATCCTCAGCAAATCACACCCTAATCGCTGTTAAAACCAGATATAAGATAAATTCCAGTTAGCTCAGTAAGAATTGGTCCATGCAGCTAAATTCAGCCTTGATACAGGCTTCATTAGTGCCCTTTTTCACACATTTCTGTCACCATAGATACTGAGTATTCATAGTTGTCTTGACTTCTGTGAAAGGTGTGTTTGATCTCTTTTAACAGAAAAAAAGTGAGTCTGGGTTCTAGGATCTGATGTAAAGTGGGAAAACAACAGAAAATATTCTGCCTGCATTTGCCTGTCAGAAGAGAATGGGGAACGTTCTTGAGGGACTGAATCTGGCACGAATGGCCTTGTGTTGGTCTGAGAGTAATTGCTGGGTTCCTCTGTTCCTAAGGAGTATCTGATTTCCTTTCAGGGGAACTGACTTTAGAAGAATTTATCAATGGTGTGGAAAGAGACGAGGACCTAATGGAATTGATTACAAAAAGTTTTGACCTTTCCAACGTACTCAAAGTCATACAGAGTGGCAGGAGACACAGCATCTGAAGGAAACAGTGACGGATGTGGCATCTGTGGCATCATTTCAAGGAAGATAATATTTTATATATTCAGGGAGCCTGATGTTGTCAAAGCCTGCCCAGACAATACTGAGCAGCCTGCTCCAGGAGTAACAATTTTCACTCGGCTCTGTATCTCTCCTTTTCTTTTCTTTGTTCTTTCCCTTGCTAATGACTGTGGCAGCCACAGAATACAAACCTTTGCTCACATATAACAGAAAACTATTTGATGCAATACAATAACTTATTTGGACTCTATGACTGCTCAGAGTAATCTGTAAGAAACTGAAAATATCACAAAATGCAGCCTTGCTAGAAGACACGGAGTTAATAAATCTCTTATTTTTAAGTACGGGCTCTTTAACCTGCTATTTAAAGTGTGGACATAAACTTCTAGATAGGACTGGGTTCTATACGGATCAATTAAGAATGAAGCCTGGTTTACATTAATTTAACATTTGCTCTTATCAGTACTTAAAATTCAAGTAAGGTCTCTGGAAAATACCTCATCTTAATATTCCCAAGATGTGCATCCTCCTTAACAAACTGTCTACCACTCCTGATTCTGTTACATTTGTAAGTTAAAATAATGTGATATTTTGATGGTTTTGGCAGGGTTCGGTTAATGTTCTTTCAAATTAACCTTTTATAGAAGCACTGGAATGAAATTCCGTTATCTTTGTAGAGTAAAATTAGAAGTTCAAAGGATAGCTAAAACCAAATAATTTTGTAAGCACTCTGTTTTCCCAGAGATTTGTGTCCTTTGAATTGTATGTCCTCCTTTTCAAAACAATTCATTTTCACTGGGCTCTTTGCCACAGCTGCATGAGACAAAAGGTAAGAGGTATCGTGACTAGTTCCTGCTGATGGGACTGCTGGCTTCTGCCAAACAGACTGTTTAACAGCTGATTTTTTCCTGCCTTTCCCTGACAGGGAGTACTAATTCAGGTATCTTTGCCCTGCCCAGATACGTGGGCAAAAGCTTTTAGCAATTTAATCTCTTTGAGACTTACTCTGTCTTTCAAACGGGGTTGCAATTGTCTCTGAAGGTGGTAGCTGTTATGTGTGCAGGGAAGGCATTCACAGGTGGCACGATCACATATGCCTCATCTTCTTAGGAAACCACATTAAAAACAATTCAACCTTACCTTGTGAAAAACAAGATTAATTTTATGAGTTGAAACGGAACTGCATGAACTGTCTGCAAAGGGAAATTTATAGTCCTCCCTGGTTCTGTTGGGATTGATTGTCTCTCAAGTCTGCAACAAGTTTTATCAAATTACGACATTATATCGTAAGAATAAGTTCTCCTTGCCTGACAGTGCCCTCCACGCATCATACTAATATTAGTTATTGTTAGAAGCATCAGCTTTATGCAAAATAATTTCTTCCAAATCCACTTCAAGTCCATATCCATTTGCACATGAAATGTGCTCCATCACTGGCAATTATTATCCCAGGTTCTGGTTTGATCAATGGAATATACTAAGAGTATGCAACATGCATCCCTTGACATTATAAACAGTTCTGACATTATAGTTCTGACATTTGAATCTTTTATATCCTTTCCAAAAAAAAAAGGAGAATGATGTATAAGATTGCTGGTGGTTTGAATTTTAAGTTCTTGTATTTATTTATCATTGACACATTAATATGTCATTGTCAGTATCTGTTTTCTCACACCCAGACCTCAAAAAGTCACTTTTCTTAATCTAGCCATTTTGCATTTAGATTCTATGAGGGTGGCATCCTTCAGAATTGGCTTTAAAATATTTAAAATGAAATGGTCCAATTTAAGCAATCTGGGTGTCTGGGAACAGCTGTGGTTTGGATTTTTGCTTTTAAACTAATGAAGTTACAGACTTTGAAAAATGATACTACCTATGTACACAGACTCTTTTTTTTTAAAAGGGTTTTTAAAGAGAGTATTTCCATTTAAACCTGTCTATTTTTTCTGTGTAACTGTAACTATATGAAGTGAATTACCAATTCAGGAAGAGCATTGTTGTTATATTAAAAAAATTATGTATGAAAGGACATTCTTAGCCCTTTTTTGTTAAATTAAGTTTTAAAGGAGCAGCTGACATGCTCGTTTTCCACACTTTAATCTATAATCATGTAGCAGAAACCTGTGTAATTAAGAAGCAAGTATCTTTGCTGTTTAATCTAAACACTCTGGCACATCATTTCCAGAAATATTTACCTAGAGTAACTCCACATGTGTTTGGGACTAGTCATAAGATTCTATCTAGTTTTTTATAAGTTGATTAACATAAATTTTCTTTAACTACTTAAGCACCATTTGATACACAGCTGCTTGAGATACTTGCATTATGGCCACAATTTTCTATTGGTTTCATTCTTCTAAATTTGTCAGCTGCTCATACAGCCCTGCTGAGAAGGACTTGGAGGTGATGGTGGATGAGAAGCTCAACATAAGCCAGCAGTGTGCTCGTAGCCCAGAAAGCCAACAGCATCTTCGGCTGCATCAAAAGAAGCGTGGCCAGCAGGTCAAGGGAGGTGATTCTGCCCTCCTACTCCACTCTGGTGGGACCCCACCTGGAGTACTGCTTCCAGCTCTGGGGCCCCCAACATAAGAAGGACATGGACCCGTTGGAACAGTTCAAGTGGAGAGCCACAATGATGATCAGAAGGCCAGAGCACCTCTTCTATGAGGAGAGGCTGCAAGAGTTGTGGTTGTTCAGCCTGGAGAAGAGGAGGCTCAGGGGAGACCTTATAGTGGTTTTCCAGTACCTGAAGGGGGCCTACAGGAGAGGTGGGGAGGGACTCTTATCAGGGAATATAGCAACAGGACAAGGGGTAATGGTTTTAAATTGGAAGAGGGGAGATTTAGATTAGATACAAGGAAAAAATTTTTTACTGTGAGGATGGTGAGACACTGGAACAGGTTACCCAGGGAAGTTGTGGATGCCCCTTCCCTAGAGGTGTTCAAGACCAGCCTGGATGGGGCTTTGAGTAACCTGGTCTAGTGGGAGGTGTCCCTGCCCATGGCAGGGGGGTTGGAACCACATGATCTTTATGGTCCCTTTCAACCCAAACCATTCTACGATGATTCTATGATCAAGTGTACCAGTAAAATCAGGTGGCACATGGAAAAACTCAAGTGTGACTCCTCAAAGTCTTGTTCTAAACCAAAGTGAAGCTGCAACTTGTTTTGCTGGAGGTGCTTTGTAGTCATAAAGGTAAATTGTAAGTTGACCTAACTATTGGAATGCTTGTTGCTAGTTTAGCAAACAGCAGAAAAGGAAAAAGAAAGCCTAATGTTAGCTCATGTTATGTTATACCCCTTAGCAAATACATGAGTGGTTCAGGGGCAGTGCTGAGCTGCTGACTCTGATGGCTGCCAGAACCCACAGGAATGCTTTTGCTTCAAAAAGCCCCGCATGGGAGAGAAAAAACATTACAGCACATGCTCTGAAGAAGAGTCTTTGTCAACAAGATTGATGCAGATGCCAACTGTGAGTGTCTGGAGAAGCTGGGTTGCCTATATCATTGTCACAGGGGGGTAGGTTTTAATTAAGATAGATGTGTTCTGAGAATGGTTAATGATTTTGTCACCTTATTCACCTTGGAAAGAATCACACGTTTCAAATTCACTCTGTGCAGCTGGGTGAGCTTTGCCAATCAATGGGGTAATTGGTAGTTTCTCTTCTAATATAAGGTCTTTTACTGTTAAGAAATCCTTATGACTTTATGTTTTTTTTATTGCATCCAAACAGCTAAAGGCAATTAGTGTGACAGTCCCCTTTTTCAAACAATTCTTAATTGTCCTAAAATTATCTCCTTTTCTTTTCTGGTCATGCAATATGCTAGGAAAATATACAGGTGCTTTTTCTTCTGAGGATCTGGGAATTCAAAGCCACAAGCAAACTGCCTTTTCTTGTAGATATGAAATCGCTTAAACATTAACAGGCATGATTATACCTTATGCCATAGTTATGCATCCCTGACAAAGTGGGAGGACAGCTTGCTGTGGTGTGGAAAAGACCTCATAGCTGCATTTAATTTTTGACCTTATGTAAGATTAGCTGTACCATACAGACCATAACAGCTAAATATTCAAAGCTCAGGTCCCCTGTGTGCAAGGGCATATGTCCATTTACTTGATATTGGATCGCAATTTTCTAGGTGGAAAGATTTCTAGAAGTCTTGCATAATTATAGATATTGCTGAACATATCAGGGAGGGATTTTTAAACACCATTTTTAAAACTTCTGCTAATTACAGGAGAATATTCAAAAAATAGGAAACGTATACAGCTTTACACTGTGCTTTTTGACCTGCCTTTATTAGAAAGCTGAGGAAAAAAACCAGCTAAAGTATATGATTTTAACATGGCAAAATCTAGCTGACTTTAGGTTTTAAGAAGTCTGTCTGAAATAACAAGTATATTGACAGGCTGGAATAAGCTCTTTCTCCATTCCCTGCCTAAATTGTTTGCATCACTGGTGTTTCTACATTAGTAACCAGGCTATGGTGAACCCTTGCTTTTGAGTTGCTAAACCATCAAATACTACTGGCTCCTGTTTAAATGTCTAGTTGCTTTTAGTAGGGCCTCAACTTGTCTCATTTAAAGCTCCACTCTTTACAAAAAACATAGATTAACCCATGTCCCATGCAGAATACTGGAGAGACTGGGAGGGCAGATGAGGGGGAGTCACAGAACACCCAAAAAGACCACAGGGAAAAAGGAGGAGGGGAAGAAACTTGAGGGGGTAAAGGAGATCAGGCCCCATGAAAGGGACATCATGGTGTGGCAATCTCTGGCCCTAAGGGACACGTTCTAGAGGAAAGTCCAAACATCAAAGTATGAAAAAGAGGAAAAGGAGAAGAGACTAAGGCTATGAATAGGTATGTTCATGGTGTGACTGTTCTGTGCCTCAGATGATACTTGACAATTCAGTTGCTTCTACCAGTGCTCAACAAAATCTGAAACAGAAAGTATATGTAGTATTTAATTTGAGAGTCTGTCTGAGATTTGGTTTTCCTTGTTGCCCTAATAGAATTACAAAACTTTTCCAACAATGCCTGTCATGGTTTGGGCCAGGTTGGCCAATGACACAACAACCGCTGCTCTTCCCCACCTCTCGCTAGTTTAGGAAAAACTAAACTACTTTAATGAAATATTAATAATAAAATTAAAAAGGAAAGAATGAAATAGATGCAATATATACAAAACCATATCAAGCTCCCAGGGAAATGTCACCAGCAGGCACTGGGAAAGTTCTAGACTGGACTCAGTGACAAATGGGAACTGGATTCCAGATCTACCTTCAGGAATGCATAGATCAGAATCAAGAGTAGACAAATTGACATGGTGCTCCTCAGACATCAGTCATTGACAAAAAAGAGCCCCTGACTAAGAGCCCTTGAAGAGGAGCCAACCTGACCTCTTTGATCCCTCAGCTTTTATACTGAGCATGGCAGATGGGATGGAATACCCTACAGGTCAGTTTGGGTCACCTGGCCTGTCCACTCCTCCCCACAGGTACAACCCCTCCATGGGATAAACAATGAAGTCAGTTGACCCTGGTTGCCACAGCAATAAGTAAGAGCCTCACTCACTGAACAGAAAGTTGGCTCTGCCCTGCCCCAAACCAGGACAATGCCTTTCTCCTGTACAAAGGTACAAACCAAAATTGCATTCTGAGATTGTCTAGTATTCAGAAAGAATCAGATTAGTAATGTTATAAATAAGGAATATGAAAAAAAGACAATCTGCACCAGCAGTTTTTTTCTACCTGAGGATAGTGCTGGGGCACTACTGTTATTGCACCTGATTTCTTAAATACCAAGGGAATTAACCACTCAAGATACCTTCTGTTTCTTTGCAGATGTTCAACAGCCCAGCAAAACAAACGTACTTTTTGTTGTTCCTCTCTAGATTATTCTCATTAGCTGTCTGAGTTTGCAAGGTACTAGCAGGTATGTTGTCATGCAGAATTTTGCGTGCTGTAGAAAACTATTTAGGAAATGCAGTCATTTCTTCTTCACAGACGCTACTCTGAATGGCAATGATACTCAAGTACTGTTTTTCACAACTGAATCTGAGCAACTGATCTAAAGAGAAAGTGGTTGGTATTCCATTCTCCTATCCCGTGAGGCATACAGTCTTCTGGCTTTTTGAATATACATAGCAATTACAGACCTTTTAAGCTCCGCCTTTCTTGGAAAACTCAAAGTACGCTCAGAATGACGAATGTGGACTTATGGACCATTTGAGGTCCCATATATGTCAATGATCTCATTGACTGCAAATCAGAACAGAATTTCTTCATCCTAACATCTAAAGAATATATCAAATGCTTAATTTATTCAGAATCTTATTAACCTTTTGCGCGGCACAGTATTTCTGTGGGTTACTGCAGAAAGGTATAGGGAAGGAATGAAATAAGGATTTTGAAAACACTTGAAAAAAAAAAAAAAGAGTAATGTATTAGACCCATGACCATTTTCCTTTTAAAAACTAATGAAATATTCATGGAAAGAGCTGACACAGTTTTGAGAGTATCAAAAGAAACTAAACTCCCATCAGGCTCCAGGCACAGCTTTTCATTCCTAGCATCCATTCACATGTTCCTTCCATCCCTGTCCCCAAAGCAATAAAAATTATGTGGTTTTTTTACACTGGCAGCATACCTCTGGCACATAGCTTTAATGGTTCTGGACAATATGGGAAGAGTTTGCACTTTTCCTCCTCTTTTTATTTAAATTACAAATATTTGACAAACGGCTTCTATCCTGGAGGATTTCAAATCCCCTCAGATTTAAAACACAGCTCACTTTTAAAGAGCTTCTAACACTTAAGAGGAAAAAGCTGAACATTTGCAATTAAACAGGTATTTATTGTTCTTTCATTGTTCCTTTATTACACTAAAGGTGCTTATATCAAAAAAGGATCTTTATTCCCTGGCCCTCGTTTATTTTTTAATTAGGTCAGTCTTCCCTTTGATATGTTGATCACCAGCTCAGCCTCTAATGGCAGTGTCAGCTAGCAATCAACTTCTGGTGAAGATAATAATAATTTAGTCATCTTCTAAGTAATGCAATGACTTCCAAAAACATTCCATAAACAGTGAACATCAAACAACCCGCAAACTATAACTTAGGACCAGAACTACCTCCAAGCAGAATATTTTTAAATTTTCCAAGAATGTCTGGGCTCTTCCCTAGAACTTCAAAGTGCACAGGGAAAATAAATACAGAAAAAAATCCAAGCTTTTTAATTATCAGACATTTTTTTCTAAATAGCTAAGCTGGCGAGATTCCCCAGCACTCAAGTTAGGAGCTAACTTTCCTTAGAGAGTGGAAAGAGGAAGCTCTTCTAGTGGTAGGTCAGCACATCAGAACTACCATCTAAAGAAGCTGATAAGAATAATCAAGCAGAATAAAAAAAGGAAGCTCCAAAAACGATGTGTTCTGCCTCCCAGGGTTAGTAAATTCCCCTGGAGAACACAATTATAAATGTTAACTTGGTACTTCTGGTGGGTTTGATTGTTGCAGTAAGCACATTTGTCCCCACTCAGATACAGGATGTGTTCTGATGTCACCTTTTCTGCCTCCTGTCCAGAAAAGTAGCGAATGCTGCCAGGTTTCTGAAGAAAAGCCAAATGTGTACAATAGGCAAGAAGCTATTCCCAAGACTAATGGGAAGTGCCAACCAGTGATCTTAAAAGAGCCCAAAGCGAGGGTGGACACGAAGAAATGAGTGTCCTGCAGGTACAGAAGTTACGGAGAAATGGTTCAACAAATAAACTATTTTGGATAGATGAAACCAAAATCCACAAAGGAAAATCCTTCTAGCCTCCCAGTTTTTCCAGAAAGTAGTGATGGCAAAGTACGTTTGTGGCAAGACAGTCTGCTGCTGGCAGGAAGGAATATTTTATGTGATAAGCAAGCAAATCAGATACAGAGTGTGATGGGTTGTTTGTCCATGTCTTTTTTCCTGTTCCCACTGTTTTGGTCTGTTTGTGGCTGAGGTGTTTTTTTCCCTCTAAATCCTTTCTGTTTTTTATACTTGTCGAAAGTACTACTGGAAGCTCAAGGGAGAGGGAGTCAGACTGAGAACAAGCAGGAGAGGACAGATAAAAATGGCTTTCTGGCATCTGGGGAGTAGCTTTGTGCTGGAGAAAACTGTTTACTCACAGAGGTACTACTCCTGCTGCTTATTTTGATTTCTTTCATTTCTGCTTTTCATCGACATACAAGGCACACTGCGAAGATGAACTCTCCTGTTTACTGGAGAGATATAATAAAGCATCTTTTCCTATATATCTAAAACAGAGACATCTGGAAATGAGAGCCATGGTGCAAGGAAGCCTTGTGACACTATTCCCATGACAAGGCTCTGCTTATCAGACTGAGAAGCATTTCACATGTTGTGGTAATTTGCAGTAAAAATTGCCACAGATGGTGTTAGTTAGTGTTTGTGGCATTTATGAGATTAGTATTTGGCTACAGATCTATCTCCACATGTTTCTGTGATACCAAAAAGAGTGCAGAGATAGAGATGCACGAATAAACACAATTTTTTCTTAAACGAGGTTTTGTTGAAAATCAATTTCACAATAAACTTTGTAGTAGTATGGTAACCAGATACAGTGAGCTACATAAATCCAGCTCTAATTTCCACTCTAAAAGTAAGCCTAATCTATATCTGTAAATGATTCCTGATCAGCTTTTTTTTTCCCACATGCTGCTAATCTATTTATGGTATCGCTTTTAAAACATATAAGCAAGAGCTACAGCCAGTTGACTAGCAGCTCCTTTGCTCCTGCCCATCATCCATCTCCTTGTTGAGATGATGTTATACCCACCTCATGGTATATGTCTGCGTTTGCCTTACCAGACTTTCTCTAAACACAGAGAAATGTCTAAGCAAATAAATGTTAACCTCGTGCATCATAACAGTAAGGCAGAAAATTAGTGCAAAGCAACACTTCCTGTCTAAATTATTTGGATATGTTGTGCCAGAAGGCAAACGTAAACTGTCAATTTAATAAAGCATGGTGATCTGTGATGCTCTAAATATTGGGTTAAGTGATGTGGAGCACTGCATTCAGCTTGTCAAAGCAACCTGATGAGCACACATACAGCTCAGAGTAATAAGCACAATAATAAGCACAGGTAGGTTGGGGTGTTGGAAGATGTGTGAAGGATCAGGGTATAATAGTGTGGACTGGGAATGTGTTTTTGAATGGGGCATTTTAAGCATAGGTGCCATGGACTAGGGGTCCTCTATTACAATCTGTGAGTGTTAGACAGCAGATCAGACACATGGCACCACAGCTGCCTCAGGGCACAAAGCTCTGCAAGAGCCCTGTGATCTGCACTTGTCACTTTGGCTGTTTCCTTCCCAATCAATTAGGAAAGTAATTGGTCTAAATCTTCCTGTTCTATTTGGTTTTATGTGGGATGATGTAGTTCCTCCACACTGTCCTAAGAAAAGGGTCTCCAAGCATCCACGTTATGTGCATCTGTTGATGGTTCAAGAAAGATTTCCAGGCTTTCCCTGCTCCTTTTGGCCTTGCTCCTATTTGTACCCACCTCCACCCAAGCTACCCCCACCAATCCATAATAATTTTTTACTCTCTACCCAGCACTTTGCTACCAAGTCTTTATTCATCCCCTTTGATTTTTCTTGTGCAATCCAATCCTTCAGCCAACTTCACACAGACCCTATTTTAATTTTCAAGCCTTCTTCACATATAAAATTTCTTCCCACTTCCTTGAAGAGAGCCCACAGAAGAGTGGAGGGGCAAGAAAGAGGAAGGTCAGAAATTCAGAACTCCATGCACCAATGCAAGTGTCCTTTATGCCTCAGAAGTAATAAGCCACCTGAAGAAAATTGAGGCCTAAGTGTCCAGATGGGTTTAGCTCTTCGCTTTGCAATCCACAGTGGTTAGAAATCAGAAGTTTGAGATGAGCAGGACATGTCTGTAAATCTAGGCTGCCCACTGACCCCATTCGTAGCCATGAATTCTTATGAGCTTGGTAACGGGGGGAGGACGCCCACCACACCTTATTTTCAGTAGGATATAAGTGAATTGTACAACACAGAGGTTTACATGCCATATAACTCTGATTTAGCCAGGTACCTGCTATACAAAAATCCTTGAGAATACAGCGGCATGTTTGCGGGCTCCCAGGTGTGCACAGGGGGGATCCATGCCCTGCACAACCCTGCCGCCCTTGCTAATGCTACAGTCCCAGCTGGTTGGAAGCCAGCTTAGATACTGCTGCCCCTGCTACGTTCGCATTTGCCCTCGCAGGACAGACCCAGCAACACTTGACTTCCATAAAGCTTGCCTCAGGCACAAGAGCAGCAGAGGGTTGAAAGACGAGGGCAAATAATAGCTCAAGCATAACTCTGTTTTCTTTTTGTTCTCCACAGCAGCAAGTCTAGCTTAGAAAAGTGTGAATCTTTGCAACTGCAGCCCAGAAAAACCATTTCCTGTTTTCTCCCAGCAAGCACAAACTTCTGTGCTCCTAAACCACATGCAGCTTCTCTAATCAGACACTGCCACAGCACTTGTGCCAAAATACGACATTCTGAAAACGGCCTTTCACTCTCTGCATACAGCAGTTCTTTCAGGCAACTGCAAATGCTTACGAGCAGTTTCCTAATAAGGACATGGACATATTCTTTTAATGAAACTAATCTTTTCTAGCTGAGGAGCTGTTATAATTTCATCTAGTTTGAGCAACCAGACATATGTTGTTGGATCATGCAGACCAAATATTTATTTTGACCACTTCAAAAATATCTTGTGGGCTAACTCTGGTTTGCCCAGCTCTTTGTTAGACAATTGCAAATAAGAAGCATACAAAAAATCACAGCTTGTTTATGCATGATTTGTACGCTCACAGTAGAAAGGGCTATGTATCTCAGCTAAATCATTTCCAATGAATAATTCCACCATTCGGTACAGATGCAGAGTGTTGGAAGTTACAGAACGTTATGGAAATGTATCTTCCGTCCTCAGGAGATGGGAGAATTTTAATTCCTGGCACTGAAGGCAGGCTTGAATGAGAATATGATTAAACTTTTATAACTGCTTGATGTTTTCTTGGCTCAATCAATATTCTTTTCAATAAGCCCTTGGCCTGTTTCAGAAGCGCTGCCAATATTTGTTGTTCAGTAAATGTGGTTTTATTTTTCACTCCCGCTGATCTGATCAACAGAATGACATCGATCACAATGAGCACTGTGTTCAAACATTTTAAAACAATTTAATCTGCTCATGCAGGACAGAGGTTAGGTAGCTGTGCTGATTACAGCACATCTTTTAGTGGCCTGTTACAGATGAATACGCTTTGATATCACCTCCAATGTATCCGACTGCAATCATTCATTTGTGAAAGCTGGCAGGAATAGATGGGGTCATGCAGAATGGTTGCTTCATTTCTTTCAAAGGAAGACCTAAAGGGACATGACAGACAGTCATACGTTCCTCAGGAGGACTAGCATTCTGGGAATAGACCCTGAGCGATGCATTCTGCTGTGTGTGACAGCACTCAGGGGAACTGGCTATGACTATTTAGATGTTAATACTGTCAAGCAGAGGGATGCTTGACTAGAATTTAGGATATGCCTACAGCCTATTCAACAATCTGCCAATGGCCTGTACATAACCTTGGGCAAATCACTTAGCTCTGTGCCTTGGGTTTTCTATCAGGCAAAGTTAATAATTCTTACTATGCTTTGACATCTATGCAAGAGAGGTGTGATGTGACTGTTGAGTTGTGGCATTCATTCAGCACACTGGTGACACTCAGTTCTTTGCTAATCCAGGCAGGAGCTACTTCTACAAAATGCCAGAGAGAGTGAAAAGTTTGGAGCAGAAGTCAATCCAGACAGTTTCAGCTGATGCTGGGAAACTGGGGAAAGTAGTGAATAGTGAAAAGGGCAAGAATTGCCTGTTCCTCTTCAAGGAAATTCTCATTCTTTGCTTCAATGGTAGTACAATCCTACTAGGTCTGATTCCTGAGCCTTGTGCCCTGGGTCCTCAATGATAAAAGGTGACTTTTGTTCTCACTTCTCCATTTTCACGTGATGGTAAAAAAGGCTTGGCTATTTCAAGGTAATGGCTGTCCTAGTAATTGCTTATCCCTCTATTCACAGACATGGCGGTTGAACTCAGGACCTGTCTTTATAAATGAGTTTATAGTCAGAGATCTGTCAGTGGTCAGGCAGATCAGGCAGAAGCAACCAGGTGCTGTGAGTTAAGCTCTGCCAGCAGCCAAGCACCCACATGCACCCCAGTGGGACAGGGGGGAGAATAGGAAGAGGAAATGCAAGAAAACTCCTGAGTCAAGATAAAGACAGTTGAGTAGGTGAAGGAAAGCGGGGGAAAAAAAAGCCTTACAAAAAACAAGTGATGAAAAGGCAATGACTCACTACCTCCCACAAGCAGAGGTCTCCGAGCAATGGCCAATATGGAAGAAAAAAAACCCTCACCTTCTTCTACCACACCTTTTATTGCTAAGCATGATGTCATATGGTACGGTCAATATGGGTCAGTTGTCCTGCTGTGTCCCCTCCCAACTTCTTGCACAGCCCCAGCCTACTCATATTCACTGGTGGGGGAGAGGCAGCACAATGGGAAAAAAGAGAAAGCCTTGTGCTTTCAAGCACTGCTCAGCAATACTCAGGTAATTAATGTTTTACCAACACTATTTTAACCACAAACCCAAAACACAGCACCACAGGGCTGCTACGAAGAAAGTTAGCTCCATCCCTGCCAGACCCAGTATATCAGGAAAGAAATGAAAATAGCGAAGTCCCATTCTGGCAGAGGAGTGATTAGACTGGAACTGATTAAATTACTCCCCCACAAAATTAAATATGCTCTTGAACAACTGAGGGCAGTAAAAAAACCCTCAAAGAACGAGCGACACAGCAAGGGCAGCCCTAGGGCCTGTTCCAATTCCCTATTAGCAGGCCTGCACACGATGTTCAGAAATAGGGAGCTAAATAATGTCAGTCTGCCCAGTACTGCATTTAGGGGCTCGGCAAAGTATCTGGCTTGAAGGGCAAGATTTTTGATGGCTTCTTAATGGCCAACTGCGGATGGTTCTTTGTTTTGTATACTTTTATGTTTTATATAAGCAGAGTTGTGGAGTGGTTGGGTGTGTTTAATTATGATAAGGTTTGGAAACAGTTGTCTGTTTAACAGACACTCATGCAGGGGCTGCCTTATGTGAAGGAACGAATTTGTGACTTTGGATAGAGTTGCGAGTAAGGAGGAGTAAAATACCGCTTTCTGTCCTACCTCTAGGAGAACAGGGAAGGCAGGGCTTCTCGCAGAGGTGATGGTACACGGTGCCTGCTGCAGCACCTGGCCTGTGCTGACTAATGTACTGCGGTGTTTTCCCAGGATGCTAACGCACCCCTTTCCAGAGGCACCCCAGCTGTTCGGCATGCCTACAGCTACTCTCCCCTCCACACTTCTCAGTGGTTTTCCACTGCCTCTGAATCTCTAATTATATTCACTGAGTTGACACAAGCTGAGCTGTGCAAGGGTTTCTGGAAAAGAGCAGCTATTTTATGCCTTCATACTCCCTTGCACAAGGAGGGAGAGCAGCATGCAATCCGGAAAAATATACTGAAGAGAGATGAGTTTGTCATTTCAATAGTCAATGTGATGTTTTGGCTGTATCTGAAGATCAATATCTACAAAGAATAGATGTGTAAATCGCTTTTTATATGGTTCTTCAGAGGTTGCTTTCAGAAAATTATTTACTATTCCAGATGCCTACATACCCAAAGATATTGACTGACTGGAGAGAGTCCAGAACAGAATAGTAAAAATGATCATTTAGTGCATATGATTTATAAAAAAGCGATAGAAAGATTAAAGGGATAAAATACAGTTTGAGGCTGGGCTAACTGTTGAGCTAGAGAGAACACGGCTCTCTCCAAATACGAATAAACACCATGAATGAAACAATTTCACATGGCAGTGTACCACAGGGTAAGCAATAGCACACATATCTCAGTCCCACAAATTATTCTTCTGTAAACCAAATTAATCAAAAAGAAGTTGAGGTTAAATCTTTTCTGCATACAACTACTCGAGTAGGAACAGAGGATGAGCTTCAAGCACTATATTGGCACCAAAGAAGTTCTCTTCTTGAAATGTCTGTGTTTCTGCATCATATTAATTAACAATATTTTCTTTTACAGAAAAAAAAGGCAGTGTTCATTGTTTACTTAACCATAAGATTAAAAAGCTGCCATCTGCCTCATATCATAGGAATTTTCCTGCTGACATCAGTATGCTCTTTCCCAGCAGCAGAGGAAAACCTATCTAAGAGCAAGGCCTCAGAAGTCTGATTGTGTATTGACTGATTTTCATCTCTCCACTGGTACTGTTCAAGACCCACGCTTCCTCATGGCACATAGCACAATTACACCTTTACAGCCCAGCTACCCCCACTCAGGACTGCAAACCACACCTCCCAGTACTCAGCTTATTCGTGACTTCAGAAATAGTTTTAAGGATTTATTAGCTATCTTTATTGGAGTAGAACCTGAGACAAGGACTTTGTTATGCTAGGTGCTGCATAAATGAAAAGACAAATGGGTAGTCCCTGTTAATTTACAATCTCAATAATTAAGCAAGCGATGGCAAGCAGCAGACACAAAAGGAAGTACAGAGAAGCACTAAGATAGGCCGTTCTCTGGTCACACAAGACAAATAACATCTGCTGTTTCCTATAGGGACCTTAACATCAAGGTTTTAACATTATGGCACTTCCTTATTTCCTTTCTTTTGCTTGTTTCGAATTTGATATTTAGACCTTGCTTTGCAGTCTAAACGCATCACCTGGGCAAAAGCATTCACTAGCATTTGTTGACTTTGTGATTCCTAAGGTCATGGAGTTTGAAATTTTTGGTTCCACCTTATCAAGTATACCAGAAGCCACTGGTATAGGACAGTTTTCATGCACAACTGAACGCCACTGAATGCCACTCCCATTTTCTCACAGGGGTGGTAGAAGAAATTCCTTGCAATTGAGTGCTCCTGTCGCTCTAGTGAAATGTGGCATGAATTCCGAACAGCCACAAGTAACTAATGGATAGATTGGCTGAAAGACTGATCTTCTATCAGTAAGAGTGAAATAACAGGAACATACCTTTATTTTCCTAGATTAGCAATTACATCAAACACAAAATAAGTCTGGGGCTATTTCTATTATTTCTAATATAAAATTACACATTAAGAAATTAGAAGACATTAAGGTTGTAAAGTGAGTGACTCCTAAGCTCAAGGCAGAGAAAAGGAATTAATTTAATCCTATGTGTGCACTGTATTTCAATCTTCAATTATCCAAGCACTGCAAGGGGATCAAAAAACCCCACAATGAAGGCCACGATGACCCTAAACCCTACAGTGAAGAACCAGAGGCTTTATGAAGCTTTTTTTTTCCACCAGCAATTTCATGATGCATTTTTTCCACAGGGACAGCACTTTGTTGAAAGAACCAAGTAGTTAGTTATCCAGTACTTCCTTTTATCCTTCTTTAAGTGTAGGGCTTCAGGTCTTTTTCACTACACATCATCTGAAGCTTGCCCTGAACTTATATAGACTTACTTGTCTACTAATAAACTAAATACTAAATACTAAATATTCTGACCTATGCCAATATTTGACCCTGTTTGACGTATCACAGGATTAATTTTCCAGTATTCAGGAGAGTAAAAGTAGTAGCATTATTCTGCTTTTACCCACAGGAAAGGAAAGGGACTTGGTCCAAATTACAGAGTGCCCACCAATTTTGTCAACTCAGTCTGAGATACACAGAATACACAGGGTATTTACACTTTTTTTAAAATCTTAGGAAGATTATATAAGCTTTTATACATTCAAAGGATAGCTTCCATCAAAGTAAATAGCAAGAGAAAGTGCTGAGAGCTTCTGAAAGTCCACTCCCAGGTGAGTATCAAGAAAATAAAGAATATACAGTTGGGTGATCATCAGTGAGGTTCTGGTTTTTAGATTATTTGTCCTGCATTCATCCCAGTGGGAGGAGGGTGACAAATGTAGGGGTGGGATCTAGTTTGTCAGCTTTGAATTACCACATTCAGCCTTTCTCTTCCTGCTAATCGAAATCAACACTTCACTACTCTGGTACCTGGCTGGCTCACCAAACACATGTTATTTAACTGCTGAGCACAGGGGTTCGTGCAGTGGCGGCAGAAAAGTCATACCTTGAAAAAGGGTAAGGCCTTCATGGAGAACCAGAGAAGAGGTAAGGCCTGCCAGAAACAGGGTAAGGCAGAGCTTGTCAGCTGTGGAAATTTCACAACCACGCAATAGTACGAATGCTAAAAAATGGATGAACGAGTGTATTTTTCTTCAGTTCTGCCATTTGAAAAATAAGATTTATTACAACTGAACTCATAAACTCTAAGTAGATAAATACAAGTCAGCTTTGGACAAGAAGCCATTATGAAAAATGCATTTATGTCTTTACATTGGCAAAATGACAAAATGTTTTGGTTTTTTTTCCTCTGTGGGATGCTCCAGGGAACTTAATGAGCTGATAGCATTTATTTTTCACATCTTTATTTATAGAAAAGGAATGGTTGCGTGAAGAATACTGGAGAAGAACGGGCTGATATCCAAAATATCAGGGCCGGTCAGTGGGCAAGCAACAACGCCTTCAGCAGTGTCAGTTCCAGCCCTCCTCCTCCTCAGCACCTTCGGGCCTGCAACCCTATGGGACCAGCTGGAGAATGACTGGAAAGGGCATGACTCGTGGCAGACATTTAGGATCAAATTCTCCCGTCCTCATTCCTCCGACCCTTTCTGCTGAACCCAACAGGAAGGTTACATTCTCTACAGCTTTGCCTGGAGCTCCCCGGCCTGCACCACTCCCCAGCCTCAAGGAGCTCGACGTCTATTTCACATGAAGCAGCTGTTTTTTAAATACTGGCATTTTGCCGACGCCAGGGCAGCACCCCGCTGGGCAAGCGGGGCTTCCCCGGTCCCGGCACCCGCGGCTGCCTTCGCAGGGGATAACAGCCGGGACCCCTGGGCCGCCATGTTCGCTCCCGCTGAGTGAGCGCCCCTCAGAGCGCCCGGGCCGACGCGGTCCACGGACGGAAAGCGGCAGCGGCCGACCAAAGGCGCAACCAGGTGGGAAGTCTCGGCGGCCGGGAAGCAGCTCAACGCCCGCCGCCACCGGCCCCAACAAGCACAGAGCTCGGCTGGCTGCCCCAGCCGCTGGCCCCGCAGCCAATGGGAGCTCACAGTAGGCCGCTGTTGCTACGTAGCGCAGCGACTTTGCAGAGCGGCCAAGCCCCGCCCCGCTGCAAGCCCTGTGCCCAATGGGAGGACTTTGAGGCGGGTTGACTGTAAGGAGTGGGAGGGCGCTCGGCAGCCCTAGGAGCCAATCGGAATGAGAAAGGCGACTCACTGCGTACTCGGATGGGCTGTGGCGCCTGAGCTGACGTGAGCAAGGGCCAATCATTGGCGGGGCGGAGACTGCGGGGATGGGAGGTGGCGCGCAGTTTGAATTGGCGTTAGCCGGGGCGGAAGCGTTTGGCGGCGGTGGCGGTCAGGAACAGGCCGCCCGGCCGCCCGCCGTCCTCTGGCGCCGCAGAGGAGCGTCCCGCGCGCCAGAGCCGTAGCCATGGCTTTTGACCTGGGCGAGCGTCTGCAGCGGAGCAACAACCGCTTCCTGACCTCCATCCACAGCATCTTGGAGCAGGTGAGGGCCGCGCTCACGCGCTCCCGGCCGTTCGGCGGGGGCCGTTGGCAGGGGCCCTCGTCGCTTGCCTGAGGCGGCGGGGAAGCTCTGTCACCGGGGCGGCCGTGCAGCGTGGGGCCTTCCAGGCTGCCGCCGCCGCCCTGCCTTGCTCCTTCCTGCCTGTCTCAGGAGCGCGGTCTCCGCTTCTCCGGTTTCTCTCGCTGAAATGGCGTGTGGCGTGCCTTGACCGGGCGGGGCCGCCCTCATGCGTCCCTCTGACAGCTTCTGGAAGGCCGCTAGGCAGAGCGGCCCTCTGCCCACCTCGCCTTAGGCTGTGACAGCCCTTTCTCCTCCCCTCCTTTCTGACGGCCTGTTAAGTCCTGGTGTGTCAGTACTGACGGGTTCAATTTCCTTTCTGTGCATTAATTTGCAGTGGGTGACATTGAATTATCTTCGTTATTTAATTATACGTGGTGTCACAAACTCCTATTCTTACTGGCTGCTAAAAGCAGCTGTCACCCAAGGCCTTGTGGAGCTTTGCAGTTTGTGCTGAGCCATGCGCTCCTGTGCCTTGGCATGAGTAAGCTGGTAAATATCAAATACATCCATAAAACTTAGATCCGGGATTGCCAGCATTAAATAAGTGACTTAAATATAAGTCCAAGTTGTGCCCTTAACTCAAGTTAGCTAGCATTAGATGAGATATTTTCAATGAAACTACAGAAAGTGGGACACTCCCTCCACAAATGCTCCTTACTTTAGAGCCATTTTGTGTTAAAGATGTGGGAACCATATGCTTCCATCCAGAGATGCATGTGTTTGCTCAGGAATGTCAGCTTGGCTGTTCAGCGAAATGTTTTGTGCTAATGTCTAGGGACTGTCTTAAGGGTAGGTCTGGTTCTAGAGCAGTTTTCTCATCTAGCATTAGATTGGATATTTTTGTATGTTGTGAACTGTAGGTCTATGCCAAGTGGCTGCTTCAAGAAACTACCGAAGTTTACAAGAAAATCTGCAATGGAGTAACTTAACCACTTATGAAAACTCTGAAGCCCCATTTTGTCAGTGGCTTATTTCTTGAAACTGACTGACTCACATACATGCTTAAAATGTGTTTCCTCTAGGAATTGGTATTTCCACAGGGCTGACTTTTAACTTCAGCCAATAAAACAATATACTGACAATTTCATGGTTTGGTCAAAACAAAGTTGTATAAAAACAATACTTAAAATGCCTGTTAAATACATTGTTTTAATCAATTTTTCTAATCTTTAATTGTCCTTTTTACTTAGTATAATCATCCTTTTGAAGATGATTTACTCATTTCCATGGAAACTCTCACTTATGATACACCTGATGGTAAGAACCTTAAAGTTTCAATATTTACATACAGTATATTTAGATTTAGTGAAGCGTGCGATGAAGCGTGCGACTCTTGACAGTTATACAACATTTCATTGCAACAGATATTGAATTTTTGTTCACTTACGTATGTCATTTCGTATGTAAACTTCAATACATGCATATAATACCTGGAGAATTTATATGCATCATATTAGTCCATTGTGTGCTCTGTTTTAGACAACAGAAAAATGTTACTAGCTAAATTCAGGATAACAATGGTTAATATTTGGATGTGTCTTGTAAAAAGAAGAATCAAAATGGAGAAGACTGAGGAGAAACAAAGGAATGGAGGTATTAGCAGGAAGTTGATATGCATGAATAGGTGTTATAACTTCATCTCCTCTTAGTATTCTGAAGGCTGCTCTGATAAATTTTTGTTATGTCAAGTGTCAGGGTGGACTGGGTAGATAGTCTCTTTAACTTTTCACTGAATGTTCATGTGGTTAGCATAAATCTGTACCACATTATGCCCTGTCATATTTTTCCAGTGTTTCATTATAACTGGTAATCCATTATAGAGTTGATAATGCTTATGGAGAGCTTATTGTGGAAAAAACCTTGTTGTAAATTACATTGCTCAGGGGGACTTGTGACTTAGTACCTTGTGGCTTTACTGGGAAATAACACGTTCTGATAGTTTTTATCTTCACTGAAGTGAGGATTATGATATGTAAATGACCATATCAGTTCTCATAAAGAAGAGCTTACTGGACATACACATGAAGTACTACCACAGTATCAAGCCCAATGCAATTGTTGCACCAAATATGATTTACTTTTTAAAGGCTTTTACAGACTGGGAAGTTTGCATTTTATAGCATTTAATATATATTGTCCATCGAGAGAGGGGGAGGAAGGAAACATGCTTACAACACTGTAAGACAGTCTTTGAATTTTTAAAGGCTTGGTTATGGTTTTGGTTTAGTAACCTCTATTCAATATGGAAATAATATGGATCTCGGTCCTTTATTGCCTTAATTATGCCTTTAAGTAACCTCAGGTACCATGTAGTCCACATGCATTAAATACGATTTAAAAAGGAAAATAATTGCTTTTTTATCACCTCTTCGTAGCATCTGGGGCTGTAATGCTCTTTGGATTTTAGCTCCATGTTGTTAGATTCAGCATATGAATTATTTTTTTTTTGCTTGACTTCTCGATTAACTTGCAATTACAAAATTTTCTTGGTTTGTTTTTCTCTAAGTTTTTGTTTCAGCAATTCTATTGGAGACTGTTCAGTTTTGATAATGTTTTGTTACTATGTAATATGTTGTTCCTAGATGTTTGTGTTTGTTAGAATGATACTCGGTATAGATGGTGTTGTAAGAAAAGCTATGTTTATATTGATATCTCTTCTTATTTCTAGGACCAAAACAATGGACAAAAGTGTCAACCAAAAAGCTTAGGAAATGGAAGAAGGAAGTATTTCAGGTATCTAATAATATAGTCCTACAATGCAGTCAAAATGTAGCGTGTTTTTTTTTTTCATATATAATATAAAAAAATGGACTGGTAGAGTTTGTAGTCCTGAGGGATACGGGTCAGGCAAAGAGTAAAGTCAGGACCCTGAATTTTAGGAAAGCAAAATTCCAGCTCTTCAAGGAGTTAGTCATTAGGATCCCCTGGGAAACTGCCCTCAGGGACAAGGGAGCAGAACAGAGCTGGCAGAGCTTTAAGGACACTTTCCATAGAGCATAAGAGCTCTTGATCCCCAGGTGTGAGAAATCAGGAAGTAAGGGCAAGAGACTGGCATGACTAAGTCAAGACCTGCTGGTCAAACTAAAGCGCAAGAAAGAGAGGCAGTAGAAGCAGGGAGAGGTGTCCTGTGAAGAGTACACGGAGGCTGCCCGGTTGTGTAGGAATGGGATCAGGAAGGCCAAGGCACAGCTGGAAGTGAACTTGGTGAGGGATGCAAAGAATAACAAAAAGGGCTTCTACAGATATGTCAGCCAAAAAAAGGAAGATCAAAGGAAGCATACCCCTGCAATGAGTAAGACCGTCAAACTGGTAACAAGAGATGAGGAGAAGGCTGAGGTTCTCAACAACTTTTTTGCCTCAGTCTTCACTGGCAAACTCTCTTCCCACACGCCTCAAGTAGATGCGACCACAAGGCAGGGACTGGGGGAGCAAAGTCCCTCCCAATGTAAGAGAAGATCAGGTTCGTGACTACCTGAGGAACATGAACATACATAAATCTGTGGGACCCAATGAGATGTGTACCAGAATCCTGAGGGAATTGGCTGGTGTAGTTGCCAAACCACTCTCCATGATATTGAAAAGTCATGGCAGTCAGGTGAAGTCCCCAGTGACTGGAAAAAGGGAAACATTGCACCCATTTTTGAAAAAAGGTAGAAAGGAGGACCTTGGGAACTACCGACTTGTCAGCCTCACCTCTGTGCCTGGGAAAATGACAGAACAGATCCTCCTAGAAGCTACGCTAGGGCACATGGGGGACAGGGAGATGATTTAAGACAGCCAGCATGGCTTCACCAAGGGCAAGTCCTGCCTGACCAACGTAGTGGCCCTCTGTGAAGGAGTGACTACATCAGTGGACAAGGGAAGAACTACGAATGTTGACTACCTGGACTTCTGTTAGGCCTCTGACACAGTCCCCTACATCCTTCTCTGTAAATTGGAGGGATATGGATTTGATGGGTGACCTGTTTGGTGGATGAGGAGTTGGTTGGATGGTCACATCCAGAGGGTAGTGGTCAATGGCTCAATGTCTAGATGGAGATCGGTGACCCTGGAAACATTCAAGGTCAGGTTGGATGGGCCTCTGAGCAACCTAATCTAGTTGAAGATGTCCCTGCTCATTGCAGAGTGGTTGGACTAGATGACCTTTAAAGGTCACTTCCAACCCAAATTATTCTATGATTCTACGTAGATATAGGAACATATTCTAGTCTTCCTGTGCCATATATTTGCAAAAGGTATTAATCAATTAAGTCAACATCTGCTTTAAAATAGAGTTTTAGGATAGATTAGTTAAGACTGTCAGATGAGATGAACTAAAATATATGACCATTTACCAGTGGTTAACGCTGCTGGTGAACCTAGAAAAATACCTTTTTTTTTTTTTTTTAAAACAATGCTGTCTGATGGGGACGCGGACTTTTGGATCCCATCAGACTGTTGTCATTGAAGTTAACATGCATTGAATCAATTTATCTTGGTTCAGGTAATAAGCTTTTCAATTCTGAAGGGCTTACTGATCTTTAGACTTTTTTTTTCTGTAAAATAATGCGAGAGTGATTAAAGTATCTTTGCAGTCTCAGTACTCGCCGCCTGTGTCAGGCTAAAGCCGTTACTGTTGTGGGCATATGATCTGAATTTTTTATTCTGAATATTTATATTAAACAAGCAGTTGCCTGTTTTTCTGTTTCCTAAAATTCCCCAAAAGGACTCAACAGTGAATTTCATCAAAATCCCAGTGTGTTTCATGTAACTGTCAAAAGTCACCTTGCTGCTACATTCCTAATATCTGTTTAAAAAGCGAAGTTGTGGTAGTGTACCTTGGTAGTTAACACAGAAGCTGTTCTGAACCCCACAGAGTGAGGGGAACGAGGGTGGATTTAAAGAAGACAGAAGAAGGGCTGTATTTCCCTTTCCTTTTCTGCTTCTGGTAATATCTTCTGTGTCATCTACTAAGCATTGCTGCAGAATTTTACAGACTAAATCCATTAAGGACTGTAAGAGCAGTTCTCTTTCTTAGCCTCTCATATGGGCTCAGGTAGCTGTAGCTTATGTTCTTGTAGTGATTTTAACAGCAACAGTACGGCAAGAAGTGAATGATCAGGTAAGTTTTACCATGTATTTGTGGCTTTTCTGATCAGGCCATAGGAAACCTGAAGGAAACTGAAAGGTTATTTAGGAAGTGCCTAGTTGTGAAATATACCAAAGTAAACAAAAGCACTGGTTAAAATACCTTTACAATACTAAGATTCTTCTGACATGGCTTTTTTTTCTTTTTCTAATTGCAGTGTAATAGAGGAAGTCAAAGGAAAGCAGGTAAAGGTTTTGGTTTTTTTTTTAAAAAATAAGTGCTATAAATTATCTTATCAAAAGAGTCTTGACTTAATAGAAGACATCCTGGTTTTATGCCAAACTCTTTAGGATACTTGCTGTTTTTCTGTGAGGGGAACCACTCAAAAAGCTAACAGTACTTACGTTCATAAGTATTGTGAAATGTAGTTTAAAATGTTTAAGATCAGTAAATACATTATACTTGGGTTTGGTATCATTACAAGTTGATTAAAATAATCTCCCCTCATCAGTATGCTTTTTGTTGTATTTGTCAGTTTTGTCAGATATTCACTGAATCTAAAAATTCCAACCCTGACTTACATGGATGTACAAGTGGAGATATTAGGAAGTTGCTAGCTTTTAAAAAATAACTAGATAAGTAAGCATATTAAAAAATCTGTGTTAAAAGAATCGCATGAAGTTGCATGATGAGTTATCAAAAGTTTAGCAGATTATTCTGTATACCGAATGAATCAGACTGCCTGCAGGAAAAAGTAGTGTATAGTTATTTCATTAGAGATCAAGTATCATGATGGAAGTTAAATCAAGACTGCACATCGAAGTGTAGCTCTTGTACTACTTAAGGAGTTGTATGACATCTGAAGTTTTTCTCATTGTTCTGAAAAGGATGTGTGTGTTACAATAAAATATATTTTTCTTACTGGGATAAATGATGGGGGGAAATTATGATGTGTAGTACAGCACAGGTATGTTGGGCTTTATTTTCTGAAGGTTTTGAGGTGGGATTTTTTGGTGTTGCTTAACTTATGATATTCCTCCAAGAAACTTTTCTGCTGAACATCTGAGGACAAAACACCACCTGTGTCCCTCACCCTTTACAATCCCACAAAAACATTTGTCCATATAGGGTTCAGGTATAGACTGTGAATCAGAATGATATTAAACTGTTGAGCCAGGGAATAAGAGTCTGGTACAAAAAGATTCACGTGGTCCAGACCTTTGCCTCTAACTTTTAGAAAATATGTGCCGATGGGTCTGAATAGTACAAAAAATGACTGGCTACAATCTGCAGTGAAACTCAGAAAGCAAGCACCTAGCAGTTAGTTGTTTGTTTTTTTAAAGACACAGTATTTGAAGTTTTTTTAGAAGTAATGTTTTGTTAATCTGTGTTTTGACCTAAGGTCTAAATGCTTTAGTAGTTCTTACTGAAGGAATTTACTTGGGGGTTTCTTTAATGCCATGGAGGCTTGATCTAATTAAATTCAAACTTAGTGTACTGCATTACAGATAAGGTAGAAAAGCAGAAGAATTGATACATTACATATTTTTTCCAAATTTTAATATAACTTGAGCAAAGTCTTTATTATTTAATTATGTTTTAAGTTATCCTAGGGAAGAAATACTTAACTAAATATTGAAGGTGTGGGAAGAGCACTAGTGTTGACAGCTTTTGTTATAAGGAAAAACCTGCTTTTTACAGATTTATATGTATTTATATGCTATAAAAGATAGAACCTCACGGATTTTGTTCAATTTAAGCAAATTGTATCTTGCACTGACTTCTTTTATTTGGAATACAAAAGTACATGGAATAAGCATTTGAACTGTCTGGTCGTGGTTGGTCTTACCTTTAAAAACACCTCAAAACACACACCAAAAAAAAAACCAACCCAAGAACAACGAAAAAAAAGGCTAGCTGCTTCTGGCTATGGATTATTAAACCTAATGTGCAAATTTTACTTATTCTTGTTCTATACTTTTATGTGGGCCTGATATGTGTTTTCAATTAGGATATATAAAGTTCTGTGCTATGAATTGCGAAGATTTAAAATATCTTTATAAGACCCAAATACTTATTAATTAACTCCTTCCCTTGGAATATAACTTATGTTATTTTTTTCAACTTACAATTCTGGATTTTGCTAGAATCTATTTTTACTATTTGGATAAAAAGTCCAGTACCCCTATGAAGTTTTCCTGGGTAAAATGACAATTTTTTAAGTGTTGATTTTTGGGGTTTTGTTGTGTGTTTTTTTTTTTTTTAATATATGGCAGTAATAAAAGTTAATGTATCAACAGTGATAAAACTTGTGGTGGAGTTCTTTATTTTGTATTCAGTAGTAATTTGACTAGCTGGAGTGAGTCAGAAAAAGGAAAAAATTCCTAGAGCCCCTGGTGATAGGACTTAAATGGGGAGGGGGAGTTGGGGAAGACAAGAGCTGCTGTGCTGGTTTCAGCTGGGATAAAGTTAATCTGTTTTTTTTTCTAGTGGTTGCTGTGTTTCAGATTTGGTATGAAAGGAATGTCAATAATGCATATTGATTTTTAGTTGTTGCCAGGTGATGTTTATGTTTCTCAGGACTCTTATCTAGATAAATAAATATTAGAAAAGCTTTCTAAATGTAAACATAAGAAGTCCTGAAATATCTTTCTTAGAGATTATGGAGTTGCTCTTAAGAATGGGTTAGACTTCTCCTAGAGGTGAGTTAGGTATACTTGTTCATGCTTTAAAACGGAAGAAAGAATAGATGACATCTTTAGGTTCCTTTCCACATGCCTTAAGTCTTTAGAACACTGGAAATCTTTAGATGTATTATTTAATAGTGCCAAGCATATTAAGTGTTTATAGAAGTAAATAATACATATGTGCCTGAGTTATGTATGAGAAGTTATCTCAACATTTAACCAAAAAAGTAAATCACCTGTGATATTTGACAATTTATCTGGAAACAGAAATGTAGAAAAAAGCAAGGACAACAAATTCTTCATTAAACAGAAACTTTTTTAGTGAGGGTCTTGAGTAGGGTAAACATATCTGCTAAAGCACGTGTATTACTTTTATAATTTAAGTCTAAGTCACATTGCATCCAATTATGAGATGTTGCACTACAGCCTTAGTATCAGCAGAGTTGTACGTTTAGAAATATAGATCTTCTCTTTTGGGAAAGATTGAATTTCTGTGATTTTATGCAGTATTAACTCTAGGTTTAGGCGCTAATTTTTATATGCAAATCATAATCATATACACTGTATACTGACTTGAGAAGTTGTATCTTTTTATAGATACCTCTTTAAATCTAAAAGGCGATGGTTAGAAATATAACTTTTTTCAGCAATATCAAAACAGTTTTCAGTCTGAGTAATTTTAATAGCAACAGTAACTGCTTAGAGGCACAAAGACTGTGGGTGGGTCTATCTGTGCAGGAAGACAGGTTTTGGAAGTCTCTCTTACCAAAAATCGTTAAAAAGATGCAAGAAAGGTTTGGAGCACTATCCTCAGGCTTCAGAACTTAGTATTTTTCTTATTCTTTTCAATATATGCAAAAAAAAAATGCACAAGAAGCTTGCTTTTGTCTTCTTTTTCCACAAGTGAATATCCCCCGATAAAGGAACAAATTGTATTTTTTGTGGTGCTTCGTGGGTTAAGAAGAAAACATGTAATGTGGTAGATCTGCATCTCTGATCAGAATTAGTCTGCCATATTTGACTAGGATGTTGTTCTGTTGCTTGTCTGTTCTTTGTTTCAGTCCTATGTTCTCCATTTGTTAAATATTTTTCAAAACAAATAAGAGTATATATGAATGAAGAATTAATGAGTTCAGGTACAATATTGATCTGTGATCTATCATATTAAAATTTTTTTTTTTTCCCTCCTATGCATGCTCAGATATGTCAAAGCAACAGACCAGTGATTTTGAAGATGAACATTCAACAATGCATCGGGTATGGATACCACATTGCATCTACTTTTATAAAGCCTCTTTGGAAAAATGTATTTATGTAGTCAAAAGCTAAGTAATTAAACATGAGCAGGTGGTCCTGTACCATAGCTATAAAATTAGATTTTTAAGATCTACTAATTGCTGAATTGAATTATTTTATTCTCCTTAAATAAGTACTTCTGAAAATATCGAGGGCTTAAAGTATTTTCCTGCAGTTCTTCAAATTTCAAGTATCTTATTAAACAATTGCTTTATATTTCCCCTCATGTAGTTCCCCACATGTAATTGCATTATTTTATGAAAGATGTGTATTTATTTACCAGGTACATGTTTGTGTAAAATTAAAATTGTCATATTATGATTAATGTTGATCATCTAGTATACTTTCCCTGACTGTTACCTCCCCTGATAGATTCTGTGCTTTGACATGGTGATGAATTCAAGCTCTGGACTTCTATATGTGGTGGTCTAATATATTTTGTGATGGTGGATTTATGCATTTTTTTATTATTTTTACTATGTCCCTACTCACATTGTTTATGTGGTAGGCTTCACATATGTTTCATATAATTATATATCCTTCCATTATGATATTTGGGGTATCGAATAACAGCCTTGGATTTCATCTGAATTCTACTCTTCTTTTAAGTTTAAGGGAGATAGAGCAGTTGGACATAAGCTTTAAGCCATCAAGTGTCTTTTCAGTTAAGCAATATGTGCATCTAACTTTTTTAATTATGATGTGCAGAATCTGTGGTCATATGGAATAACTTCTTTTGACTCCTTATCTTCTTAAGGAGAAAATATTCAGCATTTAAAGAGTGATATCAGCCATCTCACTGGTCACTCCTAATTATTTGTTCTACATAGATGGTAGCTAGGATTGTCTCACTTTATTGGTGTCATTTTAACGCACAATACACTGATTTTGTGATTGAGCTGGACAAAACAGACTTTTTTAAAAGACATTCTGAAGAAAGTGATGTTAGATGTAAATTGTAACCATTTAGAAAAGGCTCTTTATGTATATAAATGAGCTTTTTATGCAACTATCAAGACTTCTACAAAATAGAGCAAAAAACTATTTGAAATATATATAGGTTGTTTGAAGTAGGCAATTAGAATTGTTTAAAGTGGGCAGTTAAGAAACTTTTCTTATACATTGGAATACAGAGAAAATCCCCAGGACATACTGATAAATATTGGGTGATTTGAATTCATCAGTCAAATGGTTTTTTGCTCTTGTTGTATAACAGCTTTTCCTTGAATTATTTGGCTGAATATAGAAGGGCTGGGAAGAAAATAGTTTTCCCCATTGAGTAACCAAATGTGAATGAAGACAAATTAGTGTACAGATTTATTAATAAAGATGGTGTTATTTGGACATAGTTTGTGGAATGTGACTGTGTTTGTTTCATTACCACCACCACCACCCCCTTCCCAAAAAATTGAGCAAGTAGTGAGAGCAGAAAACTCTACAGACTAATTAATATAACTTATGCTACTAGGTTTTAAAATTCCTTTCATGTGCTTTTAAGGTATCTCCTGAGAAATCTCGTGTGGATACATCTGACATAGGTGGGTTTTTAAATTTACGTTTTAGCTACCGTTATTTTAAACATTTTGAAAAAGATTGCAAATAACTTTTTCATAGTTTTCTGACATAGTAGTAATAAATTCAATACATGTTCTGTACCCTTTCGGAAAGTAGAGAATAAGAATAACAAGAGACTGAGGTACTGGTAGTACTGTGAAATCAATATCCACATTTTAAAATCTCATTTCTGAATCCTTGATAGGTTGGAAAGATAATGTGGAATATGTTCAATTGTCTCTTCTTAATAAAGAAAGGAACAGCAAAATTAAAACTTTGGCATAAGTGGCAATAGAAGTTTTATTAATAATTAGAATATATACATTAATTTGTAGTGGTCTGGTAAACATGGATATGGCATTCAGCTGCAACAATACATCTTCAGTAGTGTTTGTAGCAGTTTCAGCATCAGTCTTGTGGCCTGTCTGCAAAGTTTTGTGTGATTTTGACCTTGTTTTCCCAAATAATTATTTGATTGTATTAGTTAGTGATAACAATATCTGAATGAATGTCTTTAAAATATTTAAAACTTGTATTACTCAAGATCTTTTGATTCTTGTGCATATAAAAACTTACTATTTTGCATAACTTAAACTATGGCTAGGTGGTAACCAACATTTAATGATTAAAACAGCAGTTGCAGGAAAATATGGTTAGCTAGTGTTTAAATACTCTGATATAAATTAGGTGCTTCATACACATAGTTATTTCCAAGGCAGATGATTACCTCTCTGTTGAGGGAAAACAGAAAAGAGCAATCTGAAACTTGCCCTCCTGTCATTTGAGGGGATAATTTCAAACATCTATTTGAATGATAAAATAATTTCTGCAAATTTAAAAAATGTGATTTTGTTTTTTCTGAACCTGCGCGATGAAATACAGGAAGGAAATTTCAGAAGCATCTGTAGCTTAGTTTCTGTAAGTGTTCTTTGTGTCTTTTGCACTCGTGGGGATAAATGAGTGATGCAGTTTAGACTCTGGTATCTTCATAGCAGCATACAATAATATTGATTATACACTCCTCTTCCTTCTCTTGTGAATGTTCTAGGAAGAGACTGGAGAGGATTTATAGCAGACTTGTTGAGTCCCAGTTATCTTCAAATACAGTAAGACCTAGAAACTAGTTTCTTAGAGATGTGGGGTTGGATTCCTCACTTAAAAATGGAATTCACTTAGGTGTTGTGGGTGTTTTTTTTTTGGTTTTGGGTTTGTTTTTTTCTAAATATCTAAAAGGTTAGTAATAGGGCATGCTAACTGTTAAGAAAAAGCATATCTTTAGCTGCTTTAGCTAAAACTTTAGCTTTGGCAGGTTTTTTTCAATTTTTAGTATTCATACAGAATGCTTCACGCTTCTCAGTGAAGCCAGTGTTTCTTCCAGATATTATAAGGTATTTTTATTCTAAAACTATGCAAGGACTATCAACAGCAAGCACAGATAAAGTGAAACAGCTCTCACATGTATTGGTCTGCCCCTAGTAGGGAAAATTGTTAGGTCTACCTCCTTTGGTTTCACAAGAAGTAGCATGGCAAAGTACAGTGATATCTGAACGATTTCCTGTGTCTATTACTGTCACAGAAAAATTAGTTTATTTGGAGAGAAAGGGGAAAGTTCAATCTGAATTGTATATTTATTTAAGAGTATATAAGTTTATAAGATCACATCAAAGTCAAAACTTAAAATTCACAGTAACGCCCTTACTAACATGTTCATCTTTTAAACAGGATATAATCTTTTAGGTGATGATAGTGTATCGAGTACATCTCCAGTGAAATAACTTTCTGTATTATAGGTCAAATTTTCCAGAGAGAAAGGTGCGAGTTTTCAGAAATTTTTTCTCTCTTCACTTGTGGAACAAAGGTGTTCCCAAGTTTCCCTTTTGGCCCTTAAAAACACGTTAAGGTTCCCTGGAGAAGATACTTTGCTTTTTCCGTGGTCCTCTGCTAATAGTTAATGTTCTAGTAATTTGAGGTATGACTGAAAATACATTGAAGACATACTAAAGTTACACTTCTATGAGGTTTGACACCTAGAAGAGTATTCAACTTTTACACAGATCACTTCATTCTATGATACAAGCTATTTTCTGATTATTTGTAACTAGTGCAATGGAGTTGACCAATCCCAAACACTGGAGTTGTTACCTTTATTTCAAGAACCTCCCATTTTTGTAGCAGTCTGGTCGTCTCAGTGACCATTTAGGGAGCAGTTTGCCAGTTTTGTGCCCAATTCTACTGGAGGAAGAAGAGTGCGTGGTAGAAAGAGAGTATCAGCTGTTACAAGAGAAACTGGAGGCTGAAACTTCTAGATTAAAATATTGATGTTCTTACTGCTTCCTCCACTATGGATGCTTAGTAACTGTTTTCCTGTGGATAAAGTGACCACAACTTTGTCTTCCATTAGTCATGTGGGAAGAAACTTTGATAATCTGACAGGTATGGGTTTCGGTTCTAATAAAATAATCCTACTGGGGTCAGGTTGACTGTCAAAGCCAACCCTCTTCTTACTCAACATTTTCACCAGAAGATGCAAAATTGTATTGTCTCCCACAAGGATAATATTTCTTTCATATGTGTCTTTATCCTAGCTCTATGGCAGCAGCTGTCCACAGAGCTTTAGGTGGTGATTGCACTGACAGGGAACAAAAAAGGAAGATGGGATTAGCTGGAAAAGATTTTCATTCTGTTTTTAGTAATTTAAGAATAGCATGAAGAGGCAGTGATGTAGTAGGTATCATAACCAAGATGATTTTTCACTCATTGGTTTCCTTTTTAGGATTATTCTCCTCTTTCCCTCATTGTGGTGAACACAATTGTGGGAGAAAGATATAACAGGGAAATTTAGAAATCAGGGCTTACAATGCAACCACAGCTTTTATGATCCGGCTACATCTAGCAAAAGAATGGTTTTTTTGCATTCCATTCACAAAAATACTCATAGAATATCTAAAAATTGAGTTGGAAGACTTGGGATATTTAGGAATGTAGTGGGAAATAAGTGGGAATGATATATAATGAGTAGTGAATCTTGCAGGGCAATGCTTTTGAAAATATTTTACTCTCTGAAATGGTTAGCATAAAACTTGAAGAACTGGTTACAAACAAGTTATCTTCACTCTTCTTTGTTCCCCTCAAGTCACTTATGAACCTATAAACTATGCTTTTCAATTGGACTTAAAATCGAAAGGTAATACAGATAGAGTTTTAGTGTAGAAAACTGTTTTCTAAAATGAAAACAGTTTAGTCTATAACTTATACAGTGTGCTTTTAAAAATATTTCCATTTTGGTTTTGAGTCCAACTAGATTTTATTTAGTATTTATCTTCAAATTGTAGATGAAGAAAGTGATGCCGATATAGCTTCAGTAAGAAGAAAATTTGAAGACATTCATTTCCAGGTAAAAACTTCTGATATCTAATATAATGGAATAATCTTGTGTTCAGTAGAAACAATTGAACTATTTGAATAGCTTACATGTGTCTGATGAGTTGATGCACTGTCAACAGAAGACTCTAATCCGTTTTAAAAAGAGATGTTCAATAAATTATGTCATGAAGTCCAATATGGAGTAGTATTATGTCTTGGTATTGTTAGTATACCAGAGAAAGCCATACAATGTGTTGCATAGAACAGCCAACCATGAGAAAGGCTATTACAAGTATGGAAAAAGAATAACCAGATGAATCACAAAAGTGAAAAATCTTATAAAAATATGATGATTCACCTGAGAGTCTAGCATAAACAGATAACATGATTTTTATATTTTTTTTTTTTTTTAAAAAGGTAAATCTGAAATAGTGACTACCATAACAAAAGCAGACGAATTTTCTGCTGTTTTTTCCCAAACTAGATTGTGAGTATCAGGAGTACCCAGAGTAGTTACATTGATGAAGAAAAATACAACATGCACTTTGGTGTGAACAGCCATTCTAATCCTGTGTTCTGCTTGCTCAAATACAATTACCAAAATTTGAATTTACTTTCTTTACTTGTTTAACATAGTGCTAGGCATTGTCATTTCTCTGACAATAGCTAATACAAACTGCTTCAGAGAGTTTCACTGATGAAAAATGTTTGCCATTTATCACCAAATGCTTTTAGATTTTGCATAGAGGTGCATTACAGAGTAGACCTTAATTTGTATATGAATTCATGGGATGTTAATAATACATGTAAAAATTTGCAGCCGTAATTACCAGTGCTTTGCAACCTAACATTAGGTTAGGTTTTCCTTTTTGGGTTTTTTTTTTTTTGTGTGTGTGTTTGTTTTTATCCATAAGTCTTCTGAGGCAGTGTGCATGCTTTTCCCTGCATCAGTAAACTAGCTAGTTATCTCTTTTTATATGTCTTCACATACGGTTCCTTCTCAGAGTCTTTTTTTCTTCTTGACATAAAATGTATACATTCAAAATAAGTTTATGCTGGTTCAGTATCCTCATCTGAATAATACTAGTTTGAAACAAATCTAAGTAATGTGGTTGGGTTTGTCAATGTCAGAAAATTCTATGTGTTTTAATTAATTCTTTTTTTTTTTTTCCCCTCTAAGAATCTGTGTGTAGATGACGTGAATAGTAAAGAGAATGTAAACATTCCAGTGGATGTGATAGTACAAGATTATGCTAGAAAAATTCCCAAATGGATTGCGGTAACGTATTCCTCCTGGTTTACATTATTAGCTAATTAGAATAAAATAAGAACTCTAACTGTACGGTACAATGAATTCTAATACAACTTCTCTGCTGTTCCACCCTTGTTCCTCTCCTGCTTGCTGTCTATGTAAATATCTTAGTATCTCAGGTCTCAGACAGCAACAATTTGTAAGACACAGAGCAGATAATTTTTTATTTTTTTTTACTTTTATACTTTGTTCTTTGAACCCTCGTGCAAGTTTATCTTCACTTCAGTAAGTTTTCTGAAAAACTTAAATTTGAGGTTTGTAGAGAAAAAAGGAGTTTTAGCTTTATTTTGGTTTTGGGGGTGAAAGGGATTAGGGGCAAAGGGTTATGGTACAGCTGGAGTTGCCAGAGATGTATACATTATCTAGGTATAAATCCCCATTTTTGGGAAAGGGATTAAAATACATAATGTAGAAGTTGCAAAGATGATAAATAACTTTCTAAGATTTAACTGGTAACTCTTAAAAAATGTTACTTAGGTCTTAAACTAGACTCTTTCCTCCTAGTATAAAATTTATGAAGCCCCTTATAACCATAACTCTGTACAGGACCTAGTAGAGTAATGACCTAGTATATTAAGGAGAGCAGGACTCTTCACAAATAAGGTTTTGATGTTACCTTTAACATGCAAAAAATTCAGGATAACAGATTGTGTCTCTTTTTTTCTGTTTATTTTTCAGATAGCACCTCAAGGGGTGTCAGAAAGTCTTCATTTAGCTTCACCAGTGCAAGAACTCATTGGTACAACTGAATCTTTTGGGTGTTGGTCAAATATGTTAGTTACGAAATATGTTTTTATTAAAATTTTTTAGAAATAATTAATTTATTGAAAACACAGGGGCACTATTTATCCAACTGAAAAGTTGAACAGGCTGGATTATTGAAGAAAAGTTAGTTTGCTTATGGCAAAATCTATTTGAAAAATAGAAATTAAGTAACTTGTATATGTAAAAACAGCTTTTCTTAAATAGCCTCAGGAAATAAAATGCATATTTATAAAATTCAGAAGCATTAAGCTTAACTAAATGAAAGCATAATTTTTTTGAGTCTCCTTATTTTAAATTCAAGGAATGTATTGAATGGCTTTTCATCTTCTGGCAACTGACACTTTGCTAGTAAACTTTCTTTCTTCAGAAGTTCTCCAGACTTGATGCAAACCTAAGACAGACTTTTGATGTAAATATTTGAAGCCTAACAACTACAGAAACCATTCTTTTCGGTGTGCTTTTCAGCAAGAAAAGCTGCACTGGCACTAGCCAAGTACAAAGCTTTTAAGTAATCTGCAAATACAGTCGACAAAACCTGCAGGATAAGGCTGTTCCTCCTGGTCAGAAATCACAAAGAGCAAAACAGTCTGCCTCTACAATGAAAATATTTTATATCTATATATTAAGCTATTTTAATTTTTTTTTTCCAACACATTTCATTTGTCGTCTATAGTCTGTTAATTCAACATAGTTAGGAAAAACTGTTTAATTTTTTCCTAATGGATTATGTTAATCATCCATTTAGCCTGGCAAAAAAGCTTAATGAAATATACTATTACAGTAAGAAACAATTGCATTCGGCACAGGTAGTCTAAGTCATGTAATAGATTACTAGAAGTGCCCTAATAGGTTTGGGTTGTGTTTTTTTTTCTTTTTCTAGTTTTGTTTTGTGATTCATTTGAGGGTTTGTTGGTTTTTTTTTGAATAGGCAACCAAGCTGCTGTTTTCAGAGAGAATGTGGAGTTGCCAAATAAATGTTCTTCATCCAGACCTCTACAGTTACAATTTTCTGGTGTTCCCATTTCACCAAATACAATAACTATACCCAGGCATCGACCTTCTCCAGAACTGAATAAAAGTTATGATAGTGTCTTGGAAGAATACCAGTCTGCAGATGAGACATGCTCCTGGAACAATGTAACTCTTGCAGACTTGTATCCAGCAATGGTAGAGATATTTAGAAGGCTCATGACAAAGCAGTCTTGGAGAAAAGAGTTAAAATACGTATTTGGGCAATTAAGGCACAAAAGACGGCATTTTAGAAGAGCAAAGCTCAATGTCACGATAGACAAAATAAGAGGGTTCAGACCTCTTAAACTGAAGAATGTACTACCTAGCATATGCAGCAGCAGAAGTGAAGACATCCAGAATCAAACTTTCAGAAATGAGAACAGAGAACTTTGTGATGACATGTGTTCAACTAACAATTTATCTGGTCTAGTACCTTATTCTTATACTGATAAAAATGAAATCAAAATGGACTACTCTGTCTCAAGTTTAGAACATCATTTGGTATCTGGAGAAGGCCAGAAAGTCTCCAAACAGACTCTTCCTAATGTTATGGCTAGAATGGGAGAGACATTTCTAGTTGAAGATGAGTTACAGACTACTGTCTCACTGAAGAATTCAAAACGCAAAGAAAGTGAAAAATCAGCTTACAAGTGTTCCTGGCAATACCCTTTTATAATGTCTGCTGCCAGTTCAGGGTCAACAGCGCTTCATCTGGTAAAAGAGAGTAGAACACAAAAAATTGACTTTTCTTGTGGTGATACCTCAGAGTTGTGTTCCTCTACTTGCAGTTCCTATGGCAATAGTAACGTTTTGACACCTGTCACCCACGGTTCTCTTGCAAGAGCATCAAATCCTTTGCTTATAAGTCCTGAAAAAATAATTTCTCAAGGACAAATTTCTTTCCAGCGCAAACACCTATTTTCCTCGTTGTCTATGAAGCAGAGTCCTTCAAAGATGCCCCAGAAATACGAAGATGCATTTGAGAAACTCTACTACAAACTGTGTTCCAAAGAAATCCAAAAACCTTTGACATTGACCAGACCTCTTGCAAATTCACAGAACCTTGAAGAGAAAGGAAGATTAGTAAAGAGTAATTTAAGTAATTCTGTGAGGTCCATTACACAGTATGATAGAGAATTTGACAGGATCTATGAGGAACTGTGTAGCGAGACTGTTCCAAAACTTCCTGTGTTTCAGAGAGCTTCAAATTTAAGGAAATATGAAGGAATACACGTGTCTGAAACTGTAAATGCTCTTGTTAACTCACCTGTTCGAACTTTATCTGCAATTCCCAGAATTAAAAGACTAGGAAACTTTCAAAATGATCTTTTTTGTTCCCCAGTAAAGCGACTGAAAAATGTACCAGAGCTTTACTTTCCTTCAACAAAATGTCAACAGACCTCTCATAGAAAAAATGTTAATCTTCAAACCGTTGGCGTGGATTTTTTGAGCACATACAGTCGCAGTAGTCCCAGCTTGTTTGATGGTCGCAACTGCCAGAGTCAGGTACTTAAGGGCCTTGTAAAAAAAAAATAATAAATTATTGTGCACTCTTTGCTGATATTTGGAGAAGGGCTTAAAATGGATTAGAGCTGGAAGCTGTTTAAACTACTGACAGTATACTTCTGGTGCTATTTGGTCAGTAGGATGGTTTTACAGGTTTGGGGTTTTGGGGATTTCTATATTTTAGAAATATAAGTTGCATGAAGTCTCCTGGATCACGTGAGGAAGTTCACTATATTTAATAACCTTGAAAACAGTTATAAAATGCTCAAGAAAAGATTTTGTTACATTTTAACAAACCATGCCACTGGTTAAAATAATCTCAAACAGTGGTCTTGTTAATTAAGGTGTTGTCCTTCTGAAATGATGACTTTTTTTAAATTTTATAGATGGATGTGGTAAACAAATTAAGCTTTACTGGGTTCCATTGGAATCATTAGACTTGTTGATTTAAATTCTGAATCAGCCCCTTACATCCAGGTTCCTAGTAATTTCTTTTGAGGCAAGCTGTGAAATAATATCTGAGTTTTTCCACCAATGTAATCTGTTGATGCTTTGTTTTCAGGACTCTGGATTTCATGCTTCTTCAGATAAAACTTTTCTTGGTATTCCTGATACTTCCCTGCAAGGTTAGTTTCAGAGACTTTGAGTTACTACTTTCTTCAACGGGTAAACCTACAGATCTCAATAGACCACCATCTAGGTGACAGCTTGTCTTCCTCAGTAATAATTGGATATGTTTAAGTGTTCCTTTAAGTAACGAATCTATACAGAAAAGGGGTTTCTGAATCACGTGTTAACAGCTATTTAAGAAGCATTTCTGTAGGTTAACTGGGACTTTTCCTACTAACATGTTGCTTATTATCCTCTGTTTTTCTCTTCCTTTTTTAATTTCATATAAAGTCTGCTGTTGCTTTTACTTTCTGTATCTAAATGTTCAGCAGGAAATGCATAGTTTGTTAATTCTACACTTGAATAACCAAAGGCTTTTGATTGGATTCTTCAGTTTTACAAAAGCTTGCAATTGAGTTGTTGTATGGCTACTGTCACTTGCTATGGAGAATTAGATTATTAATCTGGATAAAAAGACACTTGCCAATTCAGGACAGTAGAATTTTTTTTATTTAAAAAACCAACCCAAAACTACAGTAGTTTAAGTTTTTAGATGCTAGTCTTTTAATTTCCTTAAAAATGTCGTATCGGTTAAAGCATGCTTACAACCTGAACTCTTTTCCTGCCAAGTAACATCACTAATCTTTATTTTCCATATTTTATTTTTATGAACCTTATCATCAAGATAACTAATACGTAGAGGAAAATACTGAAGAAGGTGACCTGAAATACGGTCAACTGGTACACAATAAGAAAATGGCAGAAGAAATGCATTTGTTTGCATGGTTCTTGCCTTGTTGCATTTTCATTACTGATTAATTATAAAAAATTCGATTATTTGAGATGGACTTATCCCATCTGTCTTACTTTACCTTCTTCAAATTTTAACTCGTATTTATGTATTACATTTGTTCTGGTATTAACAGTTTCTTATACTTCTACTTTTTTCTAATGGTGACAAATTATAAGCATTTGAAGAAGCCTAGCTTAACCTTTTGCATTAGAATATTTTCGTAAGGAAATTTACTCATTGAAGTATGCCAATGAAGTGTTATCCATGTCTTAAGAGGCTAATGTTTTCACAACATACTGTAGTTTATATGCTACTCAGCAGTGTTCTTACCCTTTTCACACTACTGTTTTTCATCACCAGAATCTGTGATTGCAGATGGCCACTCTGGTTGGTCTAGGGCAGTGAAGAATTACAGCTCTCCCAGAAACGCGCAGAAGTGTCACCAAAGGTAAGCGCCTTTTGAGAAAAGAAATTTCAAAAGAAATTCTTGCTGCTCTACATCCATATTAAAGGTATGGAGGTTGTTGCTTACATGTGTACTTCTATAATGAAAATAAACGTGGATACTTGGGAGAGCCCAAGCTAATCACACCTGTAGGGCTCCACACTGGGAGGCAAGTGTCTGTGGACAAAACTAGCCAGGCTCCAGCATGGATGGCCAGTGAGCTAAAGTTAGTAAGATAGCCTAACGGAACAGTTACTCTAGTCCTTATTTTGTGTTAATTATAGAGACATTTATTTTTTTGGATATAACTATAGAATTGATTTGATTCTGTCTGTGTGTTTGAGCTAACAAGTCGTCTCAGATCCTTAGCCTATGAAGAGTGCAGTGTATTGCCGTTTAAAAGGACTTCCAAAAGTTAGCTTCTGTGCAGTTGAGCATAGTTACCTGCATTTTGGCTGTTTGGAGGATATCCAAGATCTTCTCCTCCTGCTGTTATCGCTATTGGCGGTGTTTTTATATCTCTGGAAGGAGTGTTCTTGCTGGATACTGGCCTACTACACCTGTTTTCCTTAGAAAAGGTATGATTTTTAAAGGATTCTCAAGTTTCAGATCTCTTGGGTTTTTAATTGCAAACTAATTTAATAGGCAGCAGGATTAAAAAGCATTAAAAGTTCTCTAAACAGTTTCTCATTTTTATTTTCCAAAACATTTTTGACATTTTTTTTTTCCAAAAAGTCTAATTTGGCACCACAAGATATGTTACCTTCCCAAACTCTGTCAATAAATATTTTCACTGTGCTTGAGATAATCATACAAAATTTTCTGAAATGTTCAAATTAAAACTTCAAAGGAAGCCTGAATGTATTTTTAAACTACTTGTATGGAGAACTTGACCAGAAAAGAGGCTGCGTGATTTAAAGAAAAAAAAAGTTTCAGTTTAAGCAAAGCTGGAATTAAAACGTAGAGGCTTGGATTACAAATATGTAACGATATTGATAAAGATAGTATCGAGATTATTTTTTGATATGATGGAAGACTGGAGGCAAGCTGATGAGTATACAAGCATGTTTCTGTGATGTCCACTTAGCTGAGTAAATTTCTGCTCAGTTCTTGGATTCCCTCTTTTTTTCCCCCTCACTTCTTTTTCCTGACTCCATAGAAAAATAGCCCTCCATATAAGATTAGTAAGAAAGGAATGGTTTTCCTTTCTTTAATGCATGTAAGTACAGAAGTTTGAGAGAGTAGGAAATCAGGATTTCACAGAGTGCTTTCTTGCCAGCCACCTGGAATAAAATCTATTTCTTTGTTCCTTAATTAAATAAATGCATATTTGCTGATTTGTAGCCAAAATGGACTGTCAGCTGGCCAGCTTCCTTAGGCCTCTGGTGTGATATTCTTAGCCTTCTACGGTTCCCAGGAGTGAAGCTGCTCTTTAGTGGCTTCAGAGCCCTCAAGTTTTATGCCTAAGCCGTGTGGCAAAATGCTGTAGGTTGTAATGAATGGTTGTGGAAAGAAAATTAATATTATCCGGAGTGGCTTTAGAAGATGTTTATGAATGAGCTATTTCAGAAAAGGAAATGTTTGTAACTAATAAACTTTTCTTCAACTCTGTGTGACTGCTGTCCCACAGCTATACTACTATACTTAGTTGTCAGGTGTAAACCAAAATAGTTTAAAAGAAATGCTAAAAAAACTCTGCCTTTTCTTAAGTAACATGCAAGGAAATAATTGTTTTCTCACTTGTATCTTCCATGTTTAGCTATTTGTGAATAGCTTCAAAGATTGCATCTCAAAGTTTAATAGATATTTAATTTAGGTTAATGTAGTATTACTGAGACACTAAAATGATATTGGATGAAAAGTTTCCTCTCCAGCTGAAAGCACAAAGGAATGCAGACAAGGAGTCCTGCTGCTGTTCACAGTCAAGATGTTCAGATATCTTGTTTTGTCGATTTGTTTCAATTTCATTCGGTTCATCAGAATTTCAGTAAGCATGGTATTTTTGTGTAATTTACTTTATCATCGAAACAATTCTTTTCTATAGGGTATCCAGAAAACTAAGTTACGCTGATGGGAAAGACCAAAACCCTAGCAATCCCTTGGACGAATTCCTGGTCAAAGCTCACCAAGAAGCATTCATGGACTGCTACGGAGAAAATATTGATTTTTAAAGTTTGGTTTAGTTTTGGTTTTCTTTCCTCTTCTAAGAATCAAGGATGTTTTTTATATATGTAATATACAATTAGTCCTGCTTACACTTCCCTGTATTATAAATCTTCAGGAACTGATTTGTGCCTTCTGACAGGGCACTTCTTAATCATCTGGCTTCATCAGATATTGCAGGGTATCAGGGTTCCTTTCTATGGCCAAGTTCAAGTTATGTATTTACTGGTGTTTATGATAACAGAACATGGTCTGTATTAACTTTTAATCTGCTGATAAGCTTTGATTCTTAACATAGTAGTAGTAAGCTCTTTCTGCTGCATTCCTGTTTATTCATGCTTTATAGATGTATCAGTATTAAATGAAAAAATCTAAACTGGGCTGGATGATCCAAATGCCAGTATTATATGCTATGACTTGTAATATGCCTGCAATGTAATTTTAATGTTAAATTTTCTAAGTCGCTCACCAAAAATGATTATTCAATGAAATTTTATAATTTTTATTGGATTTGATAACTAGATTCTTTGTTCTGACAAAATTCTATGTGACACTATATATTCTAAATAAAAATCTATTCTGAACAGATACCTGCTTTCAACATGTTATTTCATGATTCTCAGGAGGAGTTTGCATACCTATAGCAAATACATGGGAGTGATGTGGTAGGGTCCCACAGGTTTTCATTGCTGTGTTCTTTCTTGGCAAGGAGATTGTTTTAGTGGTGTCAGGTCAAGTACGTTGTTTTATCGGCATTGCTCCTTGTCAGCTTTCTGAGCTCCAGAAAGGGGGAAAAATAAATAAACCCAACATTTTCCTTTCACTTTACTTCATTTCTGGGCAGACAGGGCAGACAGGTTTATGTTATTTTTAGCTCTTAAAACTAATTCTTGTTAAGTGTTGTTCTTGAATGGAACAAGAAGCCGGCTTCAGTGAGGTTTACTCTGTAATAAGGCAAGAACTTCTGCAATATACCCACACACATTCTGTCCCTCATCGCTTGTATGTTATGTTTCCTTCAACAACAGCCACAGAAGCTTGTCTTTTAGAAATGCTTTTGTGGCTCATTTTACTTCCTGTTCCAGACATGGATGAACTGTAGGGAATATGCTTTATGAACTATCTTCCCCTTGGATATGTTGACGTAATTATTTCCCAGTATTTCTTGATACACCAGTTCTGAGAGATTACATAAATCCATTAATGTTTTGTGTTCTAAAATAACTTAAAGGCAACCTGGAATTGAGTTTTGGACATGTTCTGATGCTAGATATGACTTCTACACAGCTACCTGAATGCAGGATTACCCAGGTAGGAAGGTAAATTTATTTAAATGATATAGCAATTGTTCATTGCCTACAAGAAAATCACTTCAAAAGAATTATAAGAGGTGTAGTTCTTGAAAAACCTTGAGATGTTGGCAGATAAGCTCATCCCAGTGCCACCTTTGTGATGCTAGCAGTAGCAAAAAATGGGAGAAAGTTACACAGCTATGTTTAGAGTCTGACCCTCCAATATCCACTTGAGTCCACTCTTCAGTATGATATAACCAAAAGTCTGTTGTTTTTCCTAACAATACTGTTTAGATGGCTGCATCTGCAGTGATTGTCAGATGCTTTAACGACTACTGGAGTATACCTTCCCACATTTAAAAAGATTTCATGCTGCTAATTGATGCCCTTTGTGTTTTGAGCTCTGTTCTTCTCCCCTTCCAAACAGTTTTACTACTTCCACCATATTTCTTCGTTTACTCTTTCTTCACTGTTTCATTGAACTGATACTTGAATCCTAAGCTTACTGTTAATAAAAATAGCTTCACACTGCTTCCCTTTGCTTCAAAATTTTTGTTAAGAATGCTGGAAAAACAGGCTACATTATTGAGACAGTATAAATGTAGACCTAGCATCTTCTTTTCTTATTTTGTTGTAATTAGTTGAAACTTTCTTTATACATAAAGAATTTAACTAATATATGATGGTTTATGTAGATCTTGCTCCAATGGCTTGAAGATGGAGCGATATTGAACATGCTCTTTCATGTAAGAATTCAGTAGTCATTTGAAAATTATCCCAAAAAGTCATTAAAAAAAAAAAAAAATCATTTGCTTATTTAAGCAGATATAGGGTAAAGACCTGGAGGAATAAAGCTAAATGTGACTTATGGCAGCATTAGAAGTGCCTTGAAAACAGTTGAGAGGCAGCGGTGAAAAATTTAATAGAAGCAGTGATTAAATCTGGAAAGGAAGTTTTTATTGAAGGAGAATGTTTACAAAAGTACCCTTCTCTTTTAGCAAGCTATGTTGCAAGGGAAAGCAACTGCTGAAAATTGGTGTGAATAAATAGTTGGACTAAATAATGAAGACTAAGAATACAGAGGAAACTAGATGTACCTAAATCCCATGAAAGTGGACTCACTGTACATGTACACTCAATGAGAGAAACATGTACTTCATTTCCATTAAATTAATGATCAGGCTGAAATAACAGGTTGGATTTAGGTAACTTATAGAAGTTCTTTGCCCTTGGAATTTTTAGAGGAAAGGCATAATCAGAGTGCAAATGCTGTGAGAGAATTGGGAAATAGCAACTCTTGTACAAACTCTACACAAATTGTTTTAAAAGAAAATACAGCATCCCTTGTTTCATGTGTATGTTAGAAAATAGTAACGAATAGTCTCTTGGACCGGTGCTTATTTGCTTGAGAGATTGTTTAAGAAAACTTTTTCTTTTAATTATCTCAGAGGGCTGAGTATTGCATCCAATTGGTGCCACCTAAATTGAAACCATTTATATAAATATTTTTCATATTAATGATATTTAAACAGTTTTGATATGAGTCCAAGCAAGAGTATTTTGATATATATTTTATTATTTATTTTGTTCCTACCGTGGAACAAAGTATACTACCTTCCAATCTAATCAAATTAAGTTGGAACGTCACACGCTGATATCTTGATGTTTAGCTTTGGATCCGCTTTCCTCCTTTCCCTCCTTAGGATCTTAGTCAGGGTTGTTGTTTAATATGGTTCTCAATTAAAGTGGGGTTTTTTTTCGATTCTGTAATAGTTTTTATTTTTGCTTACCCAATGGGAGTTGGTCTAAGACCATGACCAGGCAGTCACTTTAATTCAACCCTGCCTTGTTTCTGTGGTGTAACAGGCAAACATATATTGACTTGATTTGTGCACACAAAAGCAAGTGCTAGCACAAGACAGGCAGTGACACTGGGCAACTTTGGCTGTAGGGGTTGGCCCCTTTTCCTTTTGGTCTAGCACAGAAGTCAAGGCACATTAATTAAAGAGGCTCATTAACTATGACCTAAACAAAGCATGAACCAGGCTGTCAACTGTTTCTTTTACATTGATTGTTTGTTTTTCCCCCTTCATAAATTTGTCCCATCTCTGGACGTGTCCATCCACTTCTGCTTTTAGAGAAGGTGTTGGCTCTTTGTACTATGAGTGTTTTGCTTTTTGTAACTATTTTCAAGGCTATCTCCTTCAGGATGTGAAACACTTGCAGGGCTCTATGTGCTTAAGAGTTTCAAGCTCCTTGACGCTGTGCTCTCCATGGATTTTAAAGGCACTAATGTGCTTTTTTTGAGAAGGCAGAACTGTCTGACACCTAAAGGTAGGCATATTACATTGTTTCCGGCTACTATTTAATGACTCCCGGAATATAAAAATAAATCCCCATTCTATACAAACATACCATCTGATGAGTTTAAAGTCTTAAGATGAATGTGCACACAGTATGTGAATTATTTGGGGAAATAAAAAGCTCTCTTTACTTTTGTAAAATAGTTGGTAAAAATGGCAATGTAAAACACAATAGGAATTTAAGCATTGCATAGAGAATTAGAAGGAAAAAATCGTCCCTAGGAGATTTATTGTTACAGATCATTTGGCAGTATCTTTTTGACTCAAATACAGCTGGATAGATGTTACGTTAGTAGAGGAGTTGGGATTCGAGCTGTATTTGGGTATTGCTCGCAGAAGGAAACAAAAGATATATAAGGATATTGTTAAATCTTGTGAGATGTACAATTGCTTCTTTAAACAAGCTGTTAAATTATTCTCCAATTAGCTTTAGATATATCGTGTTATTACCATAGACCAGTCACAGTGGGAAAGCACAAGATGTTGAACAGCAGATCAGGTTTTAATTGGGAAAGCAATGGAATCATTAAATGTGCAAGTATGAAACAGGATTTCCTTCCAGAAGTATTGTTAAAACCTATATAACTCTAGCAGTTCTACTCTGCTAGAGTTCTACAGAAAACAGAGTGGGTCTTTTGGGACTATTTGAAAGTTTTAAACAAAGGATTAATTTTTACTGTAATCAATGCAATGCAAATGCTGAGATACCAGCTTCTACAACTCCCTTTCAAGATGTCTTCAGAAGGGCAGGTCCTTCAAAGTGGCAGTCTGGATCTTATTTCTTGCTTATTCTGTAAATGTGTTTGGAAGACACTTTGGAACACTTACCCATTATATACCATTGTTTGGTATGTCATTTTGCCAGGATATTATCTCTAATCGTTCACCGTTCCTCCAGAATGAACAAGTAGATCTCGCTTTATGATTACATGTTTGGTTCATGAAGCTACTTCAAATGTTCTCTCCTTTTGTAGGATGAATCAAGCCCATTAATCTGATGGGGTCGTCATGAATGGCTTCTGCTGCTGTGTTTTCAGCAGCCAGCTGCTCACTATTCAGGTAAATGCTAACTTTGGAAGCCATCGTGGTGGGGTTAGATGATCTTTCTTCTTCATCCCCCTGTAATGAAGGGTCTGCCTTCCTCCTTGGTTTTCTGCGTTTTCCCTTGACGCTGTGATCAAGTGAGGCATAACACATCTGATTGGCAGGCTCCACCTAGAAGGAATTTCATTGTTTATTTGACATTCAGTAGTTATGCTTGCTTTAAAATTATGTCTAAGACTTTGAGTATGTCTGCACTGTTACCATAATAGTGGCTGAAGTTTACCCAAACTAGCTGGAAATTAACTCATTTAAAGTACAAATGATCAAACTGTGGCCCCACAGAAAACAGACCGACATAACCTAATGGCAAATGACTCATGTCCTTAGGATAATGACAGTAAGGAAAAATTCATCAAGGTATTATTGGAAAGATTCTCTGTGGGAATGAGGGTGGCTTATATAATCAGTCCAAGTTCTTTGGGGTGCAAAACATTACTTGATCTGGTTTTTTTTCCCACTTTTTTTTTTTTTAATTAGAATCCAGTTATTAACAACAACATTTTTCACAGGCTTTGTCTGCAGAAAACCAAAGATGGTGATTCCCGTATGTACATATAGCCTAATTTCCAGTGCAAAATGTATATTTTGTATGTCTTTGCCTGCTCTCTCTGTTTTTCAAGTTGGCAAGCACTTTTGACATTGGAATTTTCATAGATTATTCTGTTTCCATGAAGTTAATGAAAACAAACGTCTTCATAAAAAAGGGATATTTCTACCCCCTGGAAGAATCCTGAGAGAGGCTAGAAATCAGTCCTTATGAAAAACCTGGAAATCAATTCAGAAAATTGATGCTAGGAATACTTCAATTAGAGACAAATTTCAGTTGAAACTTGCATGCTTTTAGGCATCCAAGTATCTCAACAAAATACGTATCAATAGAAAAACAGTTGTCTTTCATTTGTTAAGGCATATAGATTTTGTGCTGGGCAGGAGAGATCCAGTCAAACTCATGATTATCATGTGACACAACTTGTGTTTTCACTTGGTTGAAGTTTAAAATAAATTAAATTAATTCTTTACATAAGCTATGGAGGTAGATGCAGGTTTAATTCAGCCTGATCTGCATGCCTGTGACCTGAGCCTTATCATGCCGTATGAATGGAAATGAGCTGTCTGTAATTCTCCTGCTCCCTCACTAATGACCCAGATTTGAATGAAGGGTCAAGTTTCTGCTTAAATTCCCTGATGAACTGAGACACTAATGCATGGTAATTTTTGTGATGAGCAGTGTGAAGGTTTTTTGTTATATATTGTCATGGGATAAACACAAGAGAAAAATGAGACAGACCACATTACCCTAATTCAGAAATCCAGAATTAAAATTAAATATACCTGTAGTTGGTTAACTGGCCTTTGAGGCTGGGACTTCATCTGCTCATAACAACATTCCTCTGTAATTTATGAAAGTAGAAAAATGTTTTAGTTAAGACACACTACCAAGTCTTAAAAGATCAGATCAACAGATCCTCCCTGTTGTAGAACTAACTCCCTCCAGTTTACTTGGTAGAAGTTTATTTTGTTTTGAAATCACACGCAGATCTCTCCCTCTATTTATAGAGGAGCAAATAGCTAAGAAATTCAGGCACGCGTACTGTGAAAATGAAAATCATTTTCTGCTCATATGGATGGGAAGTTTCTCATTATTGTCTAGTTGGACATGATTTGAGACTGCTAGAAGGACATCTTGCAATTAGAGGGTAACCACATACTGATGTATTTTTCAGCATAGGCAATCTTTTCTCTGGCTGAGAAAGAGGCTGTGAATTGCAGCAGCTGGTGATTAAATTCTATTCTTGACTCTACTTTCAGTTTTCTGTAAATTTCGTGCAAGTTATTTTCTCATGCCATGTCTCATTTTAGCCGCCAGTAAAACAGATTACTTACAGTAAGCTTGCAGTTTTCAGGCTTTTGTAGTGTCAATGTATTTGAGTGTTGGCTTAGTTTAATTTATGCAAACTCTATATGAAAAAGTTGGGGGTCTTTTTTCCCTGCAGTTGAAGTACTTAAGTTCAGTTTTGTTTAACCCCAAATAAGGGTGGCAAAAAACTTGTGTTGGTGCTACTTAAATACTGCTTTAACACCGTAAGGGCTTCAAAAGACATACCCTCAGCGTATCTAGCTCTAGCTGCAGTGATATGATGTTACTGCCTTTAATGTGGTATCCCTCTGCCAAGGATTATTAATTTCAGCCCAGTAAAGCAGAGAAAAGTTATGTCTGCCCATCACTCAGCCACTGGGCTTGTTTCAGCATATTTGTCAACATCGCTGATGATCTGTGGATAGCCACAGCAGTAGGTGTTTCTGCCAGCTTCTGTGGCAGCATTGCCTTTGGGCAGTGAGTGATACGTGACTTAGATCACTTTAACGTGCTTGGATCAAGCTGTTATTTCAGTTGGTGGGGCTGTTGGTTTTGAGATATTTGGCTGAACAGGACCATTTGGACTGTAAACGTCAAATTCGGTATGGGATCTGGTCTTAAGTAGTGCAGTATGATGGTTTGCAGTGCTATCCCAGGTAGGTATTAATACAGCAATTGAGAAGGGGTAAATTCTCAAGTTTGCTTGTTGAGAAACACAGAAACTCTTGCTTTTAACTCTTTGCATTTATTATAGCCTCTGAACAGACACATGATCTTAAAGTGAAGCTTACCTAAAATATTTTGATTGAGATTACCATAAACTGGGTCATCTTCTGTGTAATAGTCATCATAGCTAGAAAGAGAGTGGAAAAATACCTTTAATTCACAGAATATGCTTTATTTAGGATCCTACTATATGCCTGGGGGAGGAAGGGGTAAGTTAGTAGGAGGGGACAGAAATACTAGTTTTGCAGAAAGAGAAGAAATGGCAATGTCCATATTCTGGATAGAGATTTGGTATCTGGCCAAGAATTGAACTCTTTTTTTTTTTTCCATAACTCAATTAATCAAGCTAATCTCAAGACTACTAAGCTACTGTTTGAGGTAGTTCTAGAAATATTAATGATCACTGAAATGAACCCAGCTCATGTCCTCTGAGACCACTTTGCAACACAAACTGAAGCACTAAATGGGTCTTTTGAGGAGGTGTTCTTAAAAAGTCCAGTCTTGATTCGACTAAAATACTTATATCAACACAACTAGAGAAGATCAAAGCAAAGTTCAGCTTTGGATATTTAATGGTATTCTGTGTTTCATTACCTGGTGTTGCTTGAAAATGTTTTTAAGCGTCTTCGTAAAAATGGGAATTGTTAGTGTGAAACACTGTAACCTTGTTCCCATTGCATCCCTATACTGTGCCTTGTCAAGGGAATGAAATAATGCAATCTAACCCCACTTTTAGAGTGGTATTTTTTAGCTGAACAGGCAGCAGTAATAGACAGACTTCCCAGCTTCAAGTAAATTTGTAATAGAGCATTGGTTTGGGGAAACAGGTGAAGGCTTTCATTTTTTTTTTTCAAGGGCTTTTTGTATCTGGGTTGAGATGAGACTCTTTCCATCTCTGTTTTCAAAAGCTTTTTGTGTTTTTTTTAATATGGAATAAGAGAAACAGACTTGTAACAGATCATGAGGTATCCAGCAGCTGTAAAAAGACTCCATTTTATTGCTTTTGAACATTATGTGTTAAAGAAGTTTACGAAACATAAATACGTATAAAATATTGCTCTACAAGTATTAAATATCAGACTATAATTTATCATTGTTTTCTGAGAAAAAAATAATAAATTTCATTATTATAGCTCTATTGAGTTTGATAGTAAATAGTGGTTTAGCTCAATATCTTGCACTTCCTTCAGTATATAAAATTATATAATTTAACATGCAATTATTTCATTGTTCATCAAAGAACTGGAGTATTCCAGACTGGAGTACTGTATTTTTTTTTCCTGTTTTCTTTGGAGAACTTTTTCTCCGCAACCATCCTGCTCTCCAATGTTTCCAGACAGGCTGCATGAGATATTAGATTTTCCTCTATGCCGTCTCTCCAAAGCCATCTGTCATTATTTATACCTTATTTCATCCTTGCCGGAAAGAAACTTTTTTATCCAACTTACCTTGGACTGTTGTCTTCATATTCTTTATATGTTTTAGCTGGAAAATTTGTAAAAAAAAGTTAAGAGAAAATGAAGCGTGCTGTTTTAGAACACTTCAGATAATTGTCTTAACTGACATGCTTTTGATTTCACTGTAGAGAGTAAAATTGAAAGCTTTTGTCTTTCAGGACCTTCAGTTGTCCCCCTGCTTTTCTCAAATACTTTTGACCAATATAAGAAATGTTTGTGTTATAAGTCTGTGCTGTGGCTTCAAAGTCTATGTTAGTTTACAAGACCCCAGAAATATATTGTAACACATGCAATTAATTCCTTGTTTCCTCCTCCTTCTTTATCTACCTCATCTGGGATGCATAAAAAAGAGCACGGCCAGCAAGTCGAGGGAGGTCATCCTCCCTCTCTACTCTGCCCTGGTGAGACCGGATCTGGAGTACTGTGTCTAGTTCAGGGATCCCCACTTGAAGAAGGACAGGGAACTACTGGAGAGAGTCCAGCGAAGGGCTACAAAGATGATCAAGGGACTGGAGCATCTCTCTTATGAGGAGAGATGAGGAAAGACTGAGAGACCTGAATCTGTTTAGCCTGGAGAAGAGAAGACTGAGGGGGGATCTCATCAATGCTTATCAATATCTAAAGGGCAAGTGTCAAGAGGATGGGGTCAGACTCTTCTCAGTGGTGCCCAGTGACAGGACAAGGGGCAACGGGCACAAGCTGGAACATAGGAAGTTCCATCTCAACCTGTGGAAGAACTTCTTTACTTTGAGGGTGACAGAGCACTGGAATGGGTTGCCCAGAGAGGTTGTGGAGTCTCCTTCTCTGGAGACATTCAAAACCCACCTGGATGCAGCCTGCTGTAGGTGAACCTGCTTTGGCAGGGTGGTTGGACTAGATGATCTCCAAAGGTCCCTTCCAACCCCTACAATTCTGTGATTCTGTGAGCTTTTTCTCTGGCTAGAGAGGCGCATCATGTGTTTATATTACAAGGTGAAGGGTTCATTTATTTTACTAGTTCTGTTGGTTTTGTCTCTGAAACACAGGTATCCTGTGATCCACATAGATGAAGAAACTGAAGCAGAGAGGCAGCAGCTACAAAGAGATTTATAGCTAGATGTTGATTATTAACTCAGGAATGCCTGACTTTCTATTCTCTGCTCCAGGACTCCAGAATTTACCACGGTAGACTCTGATTCCATGCGCAATGCAGCATCAGCCAGTCTGACCAAAACCTTGCTCAAGGTTAGTTTTGTAAATGACTGTGATTTTTCATCATAGAAATATCTGCCTAGTAGCACTAAAAGACAAAATAATCCAAAAAGGCACACACACCCCCATCTCACGACACTCCAGCAGTTGTTTTAATATCCTGGCATCATTATACTTGATGAGTTCGGTTTCTAAGGATAGACCTTCTGTTTATGTAGATTGTATATGTGTATTTGTTTTAAAGTGTTTGAATCCACCACCGTTTGCCGGCCTGTCCATACACATACAGCACAGGTGCAGCTTTCCCTGTGAAAAGGCAGTTTTTCCTTAAATGGGAGTGGTGAGGATTGTACAACTTAATAACTGTAGACTTGTATGCATAACAGAGGTTGTGCTGGCATAATCAATTCTTTTTAAAAAGTCATAGTTAATTTTAACTAAAACCAGAGTATGACTGTAGTCGCCTTCTAACATAAATTAAACAAATTAGTTCCTTATTGTGAGTGACACATTGGTTTAAGAGCTACATTAGGATCCCATGATGAAAAGCCATTAGAATTTTTTTTCAGAATAAACTGATTAGGCATAAAATGTGTATGAAATCTGAAATTCACATAAGCATTCAGGAATTTTGGGAGGAGAAAATTTTCTCAAATGTATTTTGTATTAATGCAGCTGCCTAAAAAAAAATTTAAAATTTAATACAAATAATAACCAGTTACATGAAAAATACACTTTAAAAGGGAAATTACAGATGTTAAAATATACTTTAAAAATAAAAATTTAGCCAGAACTAAATTCTTCATCATGTACATGTTCTGTTGGTTTGTCTTCAGAGAATGGATTTGGGTGGCTGTTTTTAGCAGCAGACTGGGCAGCTAGCAGTCATTCTGTAATCATACCTAAAAATTTTCTTAAATTCTAAAAAAAAATCTAAAAACCTAAAAATCTAAAGATTTTCATCTTCTAAAAATTTTTAAAAGTTACATCTTCTCTACTAGAATCATTCTTGCCAAAATTTAACTTTAAGATTCAAAAGAATCAATTTGTTGCCTTGAAATCTCCCGGTAGTGATGGCTTTCTGTACAAACACTTCGAGCACTCAAACTCCATTCCTTACAGAGACAACATTACTTACCTTGCTTCTGTTTCATATAGTGTGAAATGTTCAGTATCAACGAAACAATCAGAGCCAAACTCAGAAAAGCCAAAACTCCCCAGACGGAAAAATGGCAGTTCATTTCTGTAACTGAAAGAAAATAATTTTATCGTTTGTGTTGTCTAACAATTTTGCTGTATTCTTTGCGGTTGGTTGATTTCTGCTTTCTTCAATACAAGTTGCTGTCTTGTTGTTTACTCTCTGACAGCCATTGCTATAAGAGCTAAATAATTAATATCAAAATTAGATGCTAAATAAGAAGACAGCAACATCAATAAACTGTTAGCAGAACTACTGTTTCATAGGAATTCAAGCAAAGGTTGGGCTATTGGTTTGTCTGTAAGATGCAGTAAAAATCAGAAATTGCTAAAGAAAAAAGTAATTTTAGTGAATAGCTTTGGAATTATTTTCATAATTAACTTACTATTTGCAGTAAATTTTTTTGCCAAATTTTAGATTTCATGAATGTAGTTCTGAAGATTAATTCAGTCAAAGTAACTTACTTCACTGGAAACATCCATCGGGTTATAACAAGCCCTGCAACAAATTTCAAAGGTTGGTTATGTGTTTTCTTCTATCTCCTATTAAAACCACTTTACTCCTACCCTCACTCTCCTTCCTGAGAAAGCAGAGGATGTAGTGGCAAAGGAAGAGCAGTAGCTGGGAACCGATGAACCTCCCAGAACTAGTGCAGAGAAAAACCCAGACAGCTCCTGAAGAATCACTCGGTAAAAGATGGGTGACTTAATTGAACACTGAGCTTGCCTCTTCTTGGACTGCAAAACACGAGAAGGAACCCACACACACCAAACATATTTTGTCAATTAATGAATTCTTTGATTAATCTAGTACATACAAATTTTGCATCGCAAACCATGCTGAAGAAAAGAGCCTGTGACAGCCTAATGGCCAGAATGATCAGCATTGCTGCAAATGGCCTGTGAAACCCTTCCTTGGCAGAGGAAATGCTAAGCCAAATACATGAGTGAAAGGAGCTTGAATCTAGATGTTTTCACTTTCCCCAGAGGCATGGATTTGGAGTGTCTAAAATAAAGCTTCATCCAAAAAACTCATGAACTCCGCTAACGCCACACAAGAAAAGTCTAGCCGGAGCAGCGCAGTCAAGGGGAGAGTGTGGGATTCAAGCAGGTCCTTGATGCTTTTGTTTGGTTTGAATGTAGCTGGATTCCTTCAGGAGGCTGCCATTTTGT